>NW_026925566.1:0-26561 GCF_032062105.1 Saccostrea cuccullata
TTTTTAAGCAGATGAACTACCTATATAATATGAGCAAGGGCCCTAATTTTCAAGAATTGTAAATTTCAAGGCCCAACGGTCAGTTGTACCATAGAGAGGCGGGGGGCGGGCTGTATTTATATACTGAAAATAAATGAATTGTTTGAAATGTGCTCCTTGGTATTTATCAAATATTTTTGAAAAGCATGAATTCCTTTCCAAAAATTGTACAATGTGTGGATCTAGGCCTAAGAGTCAAGAGTTCATGTGTGGTAGCGGCACTACTCATTATTGCTGAATATTACTGATTTGTTGAGATGCATTTTTTGTTCCCCTAACCTGCTTATGGATATTAAGTAACCAAACTAAGGAACTGCTAAGTGTATAGTTATGATGACCAAATTGTAAATGCTATAGCATTTGGCTTTAAACATGGATCAAATTCAATCACTGGAAAGTTGTTGAATAATGCTCAGGTGACCTATAAGGCCCATGGGCCTCTTCTTTCTCTACATTTGGAATATCTGTACTTTCACTACCTGGTCAATCTTCTGTAGACAAGGTATTTTTTAAACTTGGAATAATTACTTGACATAGATTTAAATTATTATTGTACTTTTGCTGTAGTTGCAATGTATGTGATAAATTTTCATAAAATGTTTTTTTTTTGTTGTTGTAGAAAGAAAAAATATGGTAAAATTTTCATCATTATCAAAGAAAGTTATGTTTCATTGCATGTTTTTATGTCATTTATGTTGTTTGATTGTTTATTTCATTGTTTATTTATTGAATATTTTTTGGGAAAGGCCTTCTATGTTCTAAGTTTGTTATCACGTATGCGCAGAAGGGTTAGTGCATGACTTTTTTTTACCAAAACGGTACAAACTCCGTAATGCAAAAAAGATGCAATTTACTGTGCAATATTTTTACGCACTTTTGGGGAGAATTTCTCCACATACCAGCATAGGTCAATTAACGAGGCTAGGGGGTGGCAGCCATTTTTAGACTATGTCAATCTCCTTTAAAAGGAGAGCTCCATATAAAGATATACAAAATGATAAAATTTTAAAACTAAAATATATAATTTTTTTCTTTGCCAATTGATAGTTGACAGCTAAATATACCATATCTAAAAAAATAAGTTAAATCTGGTGGTTAATTTAAGATTAAATTTTTGACCCGCCAGCCTCCTTAATTACCTTTCACTGCCTAATTCTAGGCACATTATATAACTGATCATTTTTACCCATACCCTAATCCTTTATAGTCGTCTATAAAGTGATAAACTTTCTTGATTAAAATCATTTGTTAAACTGCTGCAAATTCACTTCAAGCCAGTTTATTGCTTGTAGAGACAACTATAAATGTTTGGGAGACGAATAAAATGTACACAATGGCTACAGAATGTGTCTAGAATAAGTGAGTGGAATTTACTCGATTAACAAATGCCATATAGGTATTGGATATATGCCGAATACAGTTCTGTAATAAAAAATATCAGACAGTTTGAGGCCCCCCCTCTAACATCCTCACGCGCACACTTTTTTTGAATGTGCTTATGTTAATTTTATGTTACTATGGAAAGGGAAGCCTTCAAGGATTAATTTCGATTTTTTTTTCGTTATTCTCTCGATCTTGATTTCCTTAATTTTTTTATTTTAATTAATTAATTTGTTTGTTTCGATTTTGCTTGTTCGTTTTCGATTTAACGTATTAATTTACAATGACTTTTTTTTATTTTGACCGTAAACACTTTGAAAATTCAACGGCACATGCACCCCCTTCTCTTAAAAAGATCGCTCCTATATTTGATCATTTAATTAATTCCCGGATCATTAGTTGTCTTGCTATTCACATGGTCAGTCAAGAGGTGGTTATAATTATTCTGTTACAACCTGACTATGAATAAGATGTTGGATTTGAAAAAAAAAATACTTCGTTTTGTAAATAATTTCCAATAATCATCATTAATTCGATTCGTTATTTTTTTTTTCTCTCTTTTCTTTTCTTTTTTTTTTCTTGAAGCGGGGGGGGGGGGTGATATCACTCGGAGCTCCTCGAATGGCTCGTACCTGTTTGAATGGAGTGGAGAGGAGTAAGCTGAGGATTGCCGATTGTACAATTAAATGCATAATGACCTATCTATTACAAAAAAATGCTGAGAATAGATCATGAGAAATTTCTTCCAATGGCAGCGTGTAAACGTAGATTTTTAGGGGATGAGAACCATGCATCCAACACCATTTAAACATATATTTTCTTGTTTTCTTTGATTCAGCTGAGTATGAATTAAACTGATTATTTACATGTATAGTATGTATAACTGTGTATCAAATATTTAGATTGTACAGTTAGAATGTCATCCGATACCATTGACTTGGTCAATAAAATATTGCATGAATCAACGTACTGACTGACTGGGTAGCACATAAGAAAAGCTTATACATATGTTTTAATTAAATATTAACGATTTTTGTATATTTTGAAAGTGTGAATTTAACGTTTTACTTTTATTGTTGTCCGACTAGTTGTTTTGCATCAAGCCTAGATATCTACATAACTTAAATACATGTATTTTTATCGGTATATTTTAGTGCTGATCAAATTCAATTCCATAATATTTTTAACATGAGAATAAAATCCAAGGTTTTCTCTTTACAAAATTGTACAACATACGATATTTTTTTTACACAAAATTTAAACAATTGCAAGCGATGTAACGTGTCTTTGTTCCATGGCAAGTGCAACTAGTCGGGCTCGTTTTTGAAGAAAGGCCTACCCCTCCCCGTTTCCCTAATGTACGAAAAAAATATTTCTTTCACTGATATATAGTAAAGTCATAATAATTAATACAATGTGTACCGGTATATTTTATTTGATTTTAGCATCTTAAATCACCGACATATAGGCAAGTAACATCGTTAGAAAGGGGGGGGGGGAACATTAAATCTAATTTGAATTGTGGAATTTTCCACATTTAAATATAATTATCAATTGAAATAAAATAAAAGGACATCGATTTTGAACAGAAGTGTGATATAATTGATAACTAAAAAAAAAATTATAACAATGTCTGAAAGTGCAACCCCCCCTTTAAAAAATTATTCATTTTATTCCCTTGCAAGCAATCGTAAATACTCGGTCATTTCTGTTTACAAACATAAGTTATTTCTTCCTTGGAAAATTTCCGAGTTGTTACAATGCCTTGAGTACTTAGAGTAGGAACTTGTTTGGTTTTGACACTGGTGAGCGGTCTATCCTCTTGTGAAGGATCCATTCAAATACCAACAAAGATTAAATCATGCTTATATTCATGTTGTAAAAGACTAAATGATATTGTTGAATATATTCTTTAAAAATGTAAACTTACTTTATCATTTCAATATTGGTCTATAACTACATATACATATGGAAAAAAGATTTCTTTTTTTTCAAAATAATTTATCGCTATTTTACAATGTCTATATAAAGATGCTAAAATGGGGGGGGGGGGGCATTGAAAACCTTCTATACATGTAGAAAAAATAATTTCTAACGAATACAAAAGGGTTATTTAGTAACAATAACGTTCCAAATATCAATAACGTTATGCGACGTTATTCAACGTTAATAGCGTAATCTTTTTAAAATTGCATTGTTTTCCCGTTTGAGTTTTAATTAGAATTTAGAAGGTTAAATTAAAAAATTTGGTATCAAAATATTTAGAAAAACTTCTTTTAGAAATTTGGGGAAAAAACGATTTTGAAAATTTTTACGAAGGTCCCTTTTCGCTTGACGCAACTCATTTATTTATTTGCATTATCTGGTCTGCCGCATATTCTGTTTTTTGTTACAGTATATTCAGTGTAATTGAAAGTTTTTTGGTTTTTTTTTTTTTTCAATTATGTAAGATCAATGTTTTCCAAATATATTTTTTGAAATTTAAATTACTGTTTGTTAATTATCACATTTTTAATTTTTTTGTTCAGTACATTTATTCTGAAGGATATGGGCAGACAGTTATATTTCGATTAATATCGACTGCTCACTTTTGGACTGCCATAGGTAAATTTTTTGACTGTAAGAACAAAGGAATGACATCACAGCAATGTTTTAAACAGTGGATACATTCTCCCGAAAAGTACGCAAAAAATATTAAGCCGTAAATTGCACCTTTTTAATATTATACGGGATCTGTGTAGGTTATGGTCAAAGACAAACATATAAAACCATAACGCTACAGATCTGCAGCTAAGGAAGAGAGTTTATACTGAGTACTGGGAGATGCAGTTCATTCCGCAGGGGAAAAATTTTCATAGCGATATGTTGTACTAAAATGGAGGAGTAAGGTTTACAGATTAGAAAAGACTGTGGCAAAGGTTTTATACCCCGTTGCCATTACCCAGGCTTCATGTAAGGACTAGCTGTGGCAACGCACTTTGAAAAAATTATGCCTTTGAAATTTTTTTAAAGTGCTTAAAATTGGGCAAAATCAAAGCACTTTGAAAAAAATTTTGAAGTGCGGTAAATTTTGGACATGCTCAACGCGCTTTGGAAAAAAAATTAATCAAATTAAAGGGGAGTTTAAATTGCCAAAATGGAAGGCTAAGTCACCTTCAAAGGGTTAACAATAAAGACAAGATAAAATTACGGGTGGGGGTGGCATACAAAAATATTCTTTTAAAGCATAACTGGACCAAGAAAATTGAAATTGCAAGAATTTTGTGGTAGTTAGGATGGTAGTGGGGATTATGATCCCTGGAGGGGGTGTGTTAATTTTAAATTGTTAAATCAATACCCTTGGGGATGGCGGGGCTACAATTGGGAATCCAATTTTTGCATAGAAATAGTTAGGAAAATTTTCTTAGGATTTTTCTTCTTAAAAAACCACTGGATCAAGGAAGTTGAAACTAAATATATGGAAGCATCGTGGGAGTACAATCTGATTAAAATCAGCTGTTGGTTGTAAGCGGTAGCATATCAGAGCATCTGATTTTAATCAGATTGCGTGGGGGTAGTGTAGATTCTATTGTATTAAAATCATGAAAGGCGAGGGGTAAAGGTGGGCACAAAGGTATCAAATTGGGAAATCTGATAAAGAATCATCATCCAAGTTACACAGATGAGCCATGTGGCACATGGGCCTCTTGTTGGTAATTGACCATTTCATTGACTAAAAAAATCCCCCCTTGTTGTCTTGTAAAAACCAATTTTAAATTATCCACACCATGACCCCCAAATTGTAGGAGGGGTCACAATCGGTATTGAGGGGGGGGGTATGGAAAAAAAAATAGCTAGGCCCATGGGCCTCTTATTTATCCTCCCAGCACCTATATTTTATTCAAAACATGAACCCCGGTTTAATATTGCTCATATGCCTCTAGGTCCTCCCTAATTTTTTTAGGGAGGTGGCCAGATGGTGTCAGCCTGAAGCCGGTAGACCAGATAGATGGACGAAATTGTCTCTGTCCATGGCTCCGTCCTGCCCCATGAACCTTTAATCCTCCTGAAACAGGGTGTCCATGAAGTTGTCGACCCTTTGTACCAAAGTACAGTAACATCAGTGCCACTCTCCGGCATATTTTGGAATGTCCATCAATACCATATCATGGATACTGAATGTCTTGGTACTCTGCGGGGTTTTTTTTTTCCCCAAAGATAACCTTTAAGTTAAAAATAACATTGTTTAATCAAATTAATTGAAATTTTAAAGAATCATCCATATAGAGATCTGATGATATTAAGGTACATTGATAATTTGATAAGATAAAAGTTGGAGTGACGCCCTCGAAAACAGATCTCTCTCTCCCTCACCCCTCTCTCTCATCTGAGATCAATTCAACTAAACTTAGCGCAAGTTATTCTTTTCTTAAGGGATTTCAAATTTTAAAAACTGAACGGTAACACCCTCTATTACAAAATAGCAAAATAATACTAGCATCATTATAAAAATCTTCTCAAGAACTAGTTTCAGGAAAATGAAACCCATGTGGAATCATTGTTAGACAGTGTAGATTCAAATTAGTTCTAATGATTACCCCCTCCCTCTTCAGGGTGCAGGTCGGGACCACTTATTTTGCATTTAATATTTGCAATATTAGGCCACACCAATTTAATTTTTTTTGGACATTTGATGAAAAAAGTACCAGCCGGTTAGTGGTTAAATAATACTATTATAACTTTAATCTTAGGCAAAATTTTTAGGATGGGTGTAAAACAAGAGGCCCATGGGCCTTATAGGTCACCTAAGTATTGTGTAACAACTTTTATACAATTGAATTTTGGTTCGTGTTTTAAACCAGAGGCCATGAAATTCACAATTTACAGTTTTGAAAGAGGCACCTTTCTTCATCATATATATATATATACTTGGATCATTGGCATAAAACCCAGAAGCAAAGAAAAATATTTTCAAAGAATTAATGTATTTTAACTTTATAATCAAAAGAGCCCCTCCCTAACACCAGAATCCCTAACCTTGGGGCCATAAAATTCACAAATCTGGACACTCTTAAAAAAGTTTTACTTAGTAGTCATTTTTTACTTGAAATAACAAAGATAAGTAATAGATAATTACTAAGCATTTACTTAAAATTTAAAATCAATTACTGAAATATATGTCAATTACTAATTAAATGTTTTACTTGATTTTTGTATTTTAAAAAATTGTTTTACTTACACACTAAAAAGTTTTACTTAATAATTTATATTTACTTAAATTTGTGTATATAAGTAATAACTTTACTTGGTCTTTAATACTTACATTTTACCACTATTTACTAGATATAATTAATATCTTAATGCCCCCGTAAACGAAGTTTCGGGGTATATATTTTTTGTCGTTTCCGTCTGTCTATCTACGTTCTCCGATTCTCTGTTTATCCCAGAAACTTTAACCTTGCCCATAACTTTTGATTTAGCGGACATAACTTTCATATTTAAACCGTGTATTCCTTGTGACAAGACCTTATACACAAAAAATTCAAACTTATTCTTTATCCAAATCTTTTTAACAGTAAATACCGGGGCTTTAATATTCACATATATATTTTTTTTTTTTGTTGAAAGAACTTTCATTGAATACCAACAACTATGAAATTTTGACCTTGACCCTGGAGATTTCCATCCTTGTGAAAAAACTTTAACCTTGGCCATAACTTTTTAACGGTAAGGAAAAGTGCTTTCATACTTACATATATGTAATCATTTTAAAACCCTTTTAAATCCCAAGAACTTTGACCTTGACCTTGGAGTTTGACCCACTTTTAAAAAGCAAACCTTGACTGAAATTTTAAAAAAGGATTGGGGTTAGTGCATTCACACTTAACATAGTTCATCCTTGTGCCAAGCCCTTTTCTCTGGGTACCACCAACTCTGTCCCTTTGCCCTTTGGGAGTTTACCCTTTTAAAATTGGAAACCTTGACCATAACTTCTGAAGGGTTGAGGAAGTGTTTCCATATTTCACATATGTATTTTTTTGTAGCAAGACCTTTCATTAGATACCAATAACCTTACCTTTTACCTTGGAGATATCAAGAAATCCCAAAATTAAATTTGCATTTAAGAAAAGTTTAACCTTTGCTATGTTGCCATAAGTGGCATAGGTGTTTACAAACACATTTTGCATGTTTGAATTGTATTTAATTGATTTACTTAAAACAAAAATTTATTTACTAAATCAAGGAGAATTCAGATCAGTAATTATTTAAAATATGGTAGTCTTATCACTAATTGTCTGTGAGGAGGAGTTATCTTTCATCTAAATATACCTTCAAGTGAAAAAAAAATAATAAAAAAAATGCATATTTAAATCTTGAAATGTTAAACCATTTTTAAAATGGTCCTTAAAAAAATACAACTTATTCAATTTTTTAAAGGGTTTCGAAGTTGGAATCAAATGTTTTATTGTTATATATAATAAAACAGTTACAAAGAAATTGGCAAAAGAAATGGAAAGTATAATTGTTTCCATCATAATAGTTTCTTTATTTAAACCCTTCAGAGGACCCAATTAGGGGAAATCTGATAAAGAAATCTGTAAGTAGTACTCACATGTAGAGGGTGGGTACCTTGCAGTGTTTTAGAAATAATGTCGATTTTAGTAAATATGATAAGTATTTCATTTACTTAGTATTCTTTTGAGTAATAATATTCCAGATTTTAATTAATTTCAGAATTACATTTACTTAGTAATAATTCATAAAATTTAGTAAATAGAAAGCATATTATCTCTACATTAAGTAATAATAATTTAACAAAAATGAGTAGTTCATTTACTAACTTAAAGTAATACAATTCCTATAATTTAAGAAATTCTATTGATACGTAGTAAATCATTTTATAAGTAAATGAATTCATCCTTATTACTAATTATGTTTACAATTACTAACCATGATAGTCATTTACTTGCTATTCTGACTAAATGGATTACTAATAATTACTAGTTTTTCTCATTCAATATCTTATTTTAAAAACAACAAGTAAAACTTTTTTTAGAGTGGAAGAGGCCTCCTGCTCATCATAACTATGTGTTAAGTTAATTTATTTAATACCAAGGAGCAGAGAAGAACATTTTAAAGAAATAATGCATTTTACTAAAACTATAGAGCACCGCCATAACACCAGAACCCCTGACCCGGGGTCATAAAATTCACAAATCTGGAAGAGGACTCTTGCTCAATATAATCTATAGAGCCCCGCCTAGAACCCCTGACGCGGGGGCCATAAAATTCACAATTTTGGTAGAGGACTAATGCTCATTACATTCATGCCAACAGTTTGCCTGCTTATGTCCAGGAGCCCGTTTCATCAAAGGTCGTTTTTAAGCCTAAACTTAGGCATATTTCCCGGGGGATTCGCCAAAATTTATCCGGCGTAATTTGCGTTTCACCAAGTGGCGTAAGTCGAGTCGTAAACGATACGCTTAGTCGCAGGACTAAGTCCTTGACAACGTTGCATTGCAGGGGCGCAAAAAATATAAACAGTGTCCACTGCATACAAAACATTGTATATATGTAAAATTTTTTGCCCGTAATAGATTAGAATAACACAAATTATAAATAATAAATACTTGCACTGATTCATGATTGATTTATAGGGCATGTAGGACACATGTACGAGGGTTGTCCCAAAATTTGAACTGAGCTCATATCTTTTAAAGAAATTAATATATTTTATAAAATTTTCAGGGTGGATAAAGCGTGTTTTTGGCAGATAAATACCGAAATTTATCATGTTTACTTAAAAACTTTTCAAGTTACAACATTTAAAGTGATATAGTTCTCTAACCCCCGGAGCAATCTGCAACGTCAAAAAATACAAATGTCAATGTCTCAAATTTTTGGAGAAAATATTTCAATTACCAGAATCAAATTCTTAAATTGAAACGGTTATAGTTATAAATTAAAATATCTTAATTTACTATAATATGAACAAACATTAAAATATGTAAACAAAGTATATGCATGCACAGGTATGAAATAATAATAATTTGAAAACGCTATATTTTTACGGGCTTTTGTTTTTTCTCTAATGGATTTGCACAATGGAACTCTTGCCCATTTCTTAGTCCTATTTTTTATTTTAATTAATGTTATTGACATATACATAGAGCCACCATTTTAGTCTTTCTAAATACTAAGTAGGAGAAAAGGTTTCCTAGTCTACCAAACATTGATAACTGGTACATTTCTGTAAAGTGAATTCATGATCAAAACACTTGATCATAGTCCAGTGCGCCGCCTTACATGTATAAGAAATCGATTTAAGGTTTTTACAATATTTCAATGAAAGTTTTATAAATTGAAATTAAAAAAGGATCGTACATGTATATCAGAATTTTATTAAAAGCTAAACTGTTTATTTTGGAATTTTAATTATATCAACACCAACCCCCCTTTCCCGAAATTGATACAGGCGAATGACTTCGCGCCATAGATAATCATTTCATGATTCGATAATTACTACCCATGATAAAAACTCTAAGTTTAGAAAAATACGATTTTAAAACATTATTTTCATTAGATATGTATACTGAATTGAAAACAAAAATAATGTATAAAAAATGCAGTTAACATTTGTACACATTTTGAGTCAAGAAATTAATTTTATACATTTACTTCTAAGGTATATGTAAGACAATCCTTTCTAAGTCTATTAAATTTTTATCAAATGATTCATCATAATTTTTTATTGTCTATTAAAATGGCGCAAATGTTCATGAAATAATTTGAAATACTAAAACTTGTACAGTCAGTTATATAGACAAAAATTCTTACCTATATGCATCTAAAATTTACTGTACCGTTTTACAAGTATGCAAAAAAGAGAGGGGAAAGGGGAGAGAGAGAGAGAGAGAGAGAGAGGAAGGAGAGAGAGAGAGAGAGAGAGAGAGAGAGAGAGAGAGAGAGAGAGAGAGAGATGACTACAAAGATATTCTTACAGAAAGTCTCTGCTTGCGTGGCCTCTTCTTAGAAATTAAGTTACACTTAAATCTTCATTTTGTTTTCATTAGAATTTAAGCTATGCAGGAAATAAAAAAAACATGTATATTGTTCTCTTACATGTGCTTTATATTCACTCAGATTTTCTTATAGTATGTAAAATTTACTCTTTTAGACGAAATCATGAAAAATAAAGATGTCTTTGCATCAATGTTTGTCTAGAAAAAAAAAATTTAGGAATAAATCATTTCTTGAACTTAACTGTGTAATTATGACCGTCTTATACATCGATATAATAAAAGTAATAATATTTCCCCCAAATTTTAAAAATATATTGAGACAATTTTAATTTTCTTTTTAGAAATTTAATTTAGTATGTTATTTCCAATCAACTACGCCCCAAAGTGGTTGTAACCCCCCCCCCTTTCATAGTATGTATAATTAAAAAATACAATGTTTGGATTTAAAAGACTTCTAAGAACCGTTTTTTTTCTTAAGAATTCGCTTATTTGTTTTAATATTAGTTAAATTACTTAATTAAAACTTTACGCCCGTACTTACACCTACCCATGAGAAAACCTAGAATTTTGGCCTAAATTTAGTCAGGTGTAACGATACGCTGTTTAATGAAACGCAACTCTTCATGCTAGTCCTGACTTTACACCGGCGTAGCGCTACGAATGGGCGTACGACCTTTGATGAAACGGGCCCCAGGAGTAAAGAAGAAGATTTTTAAAGATGGCAATAATTTTAGTGGTTTTGGCCCCACCCCTCAGGCCCCCGGGGGTGTGGGGACCATGAAATTTCAATTTTTGTTCCCCGCCACCAATAGACGTATACAAAATTTGGTTGAAATTGGTTCACTGGTTTCAGAAAGAAGCTGAAAATGTTCAGATTTAACGACAGACGATGACGGACGAAAACGGATAGCAATAGGTCACCTGAGTTACCAGGTGACCTTAAAATTTTAAATGGAGAATCATATTTTTTTGATAGCAGAGTAAGTAATTAGAAGCACGATAAATGTGCGGAAATAAAACAGGAAAAGCAAGAATGCCCATGGTGCAGGGATTTTAAATTAATATTATTTGTATAGTTTTGTTTAAATACAAGCGCACGGATCGACGAACAAAAAATTTTCTTAGAGTGGACTTAAATGATTTTGGCTTTTTTCAGTGCTCAGGTGTGCTAAATGTCCCCCGGGTTACTTGTGAAGAAATAGGTCAAAAAATTTTTATTTAACTTTCAATACGTATATTTCTTTTGGATCCACCCCAAAAATATCCGAAATAACCTTAACTATGGGCAGTTAGTTCTAAAACTAGTATTTTTAATTTTAGAAATTTAAGCACCTTTAACAGTTATTTATAATGTTTTCAAAAAAACTTTTTTCAATGTGGTCACTGGTGAATAACAGTTTTGATTTTTTTCAAGTGATTTTAGTTAATGATGGTTGACAGATATGTACCATAATATCAATCAATATATTAAGAAATACTTTTAAGTTTATGCAAGTTTAATGGTATGGGTCATGGATATAGGCTCAGTAAGCTCAGTCAGTAGAGCATCTGACCTTGCAGGGGCCCCTTCTTAGATTCACGGTCCAGCCGTGCATTTTCCTTTTGTTACATATTTGAGTATTAACCCCTCTGGATTTTCAAGTGAAAGTCCTGTCAGGGGCTAATAAGAATTTGGGTTGGTCTGAGGATAAAGAAAACTTTAAGGAGGGATATGTAATGGTTGTGCTATGGGTATAACCTGGGTCCTATTGGTAGAGCACCTGACTAGTGAACAGGGTTCCTGAGTTTCCTGGTCCAACCATAGTTACCATACATTTTCTCCTTTCCTATTACACAAGTTTTAAATGTGCCTGAATTTTTACTTCAACATAAAATATTTTTCCCAATACTGTATACAGAAAAATCAGTTAGTACAAACACGGATATTGCAAATTCACGGATATAGCGAAGTTATCTTGAATCCCCAGCTCATGTATATAAGTTTAATGAATTTCTTATACTGATATAACGAATTACGGATATAGCGAAGTGATTTCATAAGTCCCAGAGACTTCGAAATAACAGGGTTTTACTGTACGGGGTTTTTCCCCCCTTTTTAATTTTTCCCCCTTTTCATTTTTCCCCTTTTTGGGGGAATTAAATTACACCATAATTTCTTAAACAGAACTATGACTGGGTGAATTTAAAACAGGGCAAAATTGTTACAAGTTCAAAAGGGCGAAAATAACCGGGGCGAAAATAACCCTGTATACAGAAATGAAATTTATTTCCACTATGGGATTTCTTTGTATTCTTAGTAACTATTTATATTTTCATATTTAAAAATAAAATATCTTTATAGACCAAAATGTAATCTTTGCTGATAAGTAATTGTACAGAAATTTGCATTTCTAAAAAAAAAAAATTTGACCATCATTAAAAAAAATTCTACAGTAAATCTTAGCCTTTTTTCTGTATTCATTCAGGCATATATGATTATCTCTTACATCAAATGTACCTATCTTAACTAGTTACTGTTAATATTGAAGGGATGGAATTAGAAGCTTCTTGGGCCTTATAAATTTGTAAACTAGAGGACATATTACATATTAATAGGTAAAAACATGTACAGTGTGTACTTTTGAGTTTAGAAGTACAATTCCTACAGTAAAACTGGTTCTAACGAAGTCACTGGGACCTATGAAATTACTTCGCTATATCCGTAATTCGTTTTAACTGTATAAGAAATCAATTAAATTTATTTAGCTGGGTATCCAAATTGACTTCGGTATATCCATAATTTCCAAATTCGTGTTCGTAGTAAACGAGTTTGCTGTAATACCCAGTCTTTATTGTAATTTATTAACAGATGTACAGTACATGCAAGTCCCTACGATTTACAAATTACTCATTCTAAAGACTCTATCCCTTCTTATGCCTACAAAAATGACAATTCATCTTAATTTTAAACTGTAGAGATACCATTTATTTAACCAGTGATTTTTATAATTTTGTGTGTGCATGTATACTGTATAGGGTTTGGGCAGTTTGAAAAAAATCAAAACTGTTTTTGGTTTTTAATAGAATAAAAATAAAAAGTGGAGGAAATGTGCAATTTAATCCACATGCTTTATTCTGACAAAAGTCTATTTTAAAGAAAAAAAAAATTTCTCCCTGATACATGTTCTTAAAGTGGTTTAAAAAAAATTCTGATTCATGTAGTACCAATTATTTTCAATTACGAATTAGGGCCCCTGCAAACTAGAGTATGTAAATGCCTTGAAAAATCTAACTTAAATACCAAAATGCCGGAACATATTTTAGTTTTGAAATTATTGGAAATTTATAACCTTATCAGGGAAATAAAAATGGTATTTTATTTCTTAATTACTGAAATAAAACAAAACCACAGCTTACACAAATGGCAGTCATTTCAGGGAAAATCAGCACTTCACAATTTTTTCATCACTTGTTCACTTTTTACCATTTTCATGTATATGCACATGATCAAATGCATCTTTTCTGCTAACTAGCTTACATTTGAAGACACTATATAGAAAAAATAAAGTTTATTTTTTCTTTCTAATTGTGCTAAAATTTTTACAATTCTAATCAATATACTACCCAAACAGAAAAAACAGCCTATCGGATTATGCTTGCAACTCATGTGTAAATCATGGTTTTGATATGATTTCAGCATAGGAAAATTTCACATGCAAATGAGCTAATGGATCATGGTTCTGAGATGATCTGTTAAACTTAACAACTAGCAACAAAACGCTACCACCTGGTATGATCTGTTGTAGCTAACAACTCGTATTAAAACCATTATCTGGAATGATCTGTTGTAGCTATAGTTGCTGTATTAAAACCATGATCTGGTATGATCTGTTAAATTGAACAACTCATAGGAAAAATGGTATGATCTGTTGTAGAGCTTAACAGTCCTAAAAACCATGATCCTGGAATGATCTGTTGTAGCTAACAACTCGTATCAAAATCATGATCCTGGTGTGATCTGTTAAATTGAACAACTCATAGAAAAATTCTACTTCTTATACAATTTTACTAAACACTTTGATATTTGCAATAAAGTTCTCTTTAACATGTTTAATATTTGATAAATAATTTCATTTACCAAAACTTAAGAAAAATATTATACACGTATGTCGCATGAACCATGACGTCTATATAAATACGATTTTCCTTAGTAAGATGACGATTTAAATATAAAACATTATCCAGACTATTCACTGAATATTATAAGAACAGAATCACAGAAATCCATTCTTCTTAAAGAATAATCCGGAAACTCACTGATATCACTGCTTATTTGATGCTTAAATTAAGTTTTCAGCTCAAATCCATGTAAAGCTTTGCTATGTCTCTTTTACACATTTACAAAGGAAAAATGAATCATGCACTAGCTGGGAATAAATTAAAAAAATCAACAATAAAATTAATGAATTATATCATCACCGAGAATAGAATTAATAGTCCAGCACTTATTTTTATTGCTTGTATGATGCAAAGGCTTTTCTTTTAAATCGGCAACAAGAAAACGCGCACATCTTGTTTATCATGCAGAATTCAAATTCTGACCTAGATCAGCTGCAAACCACTGTACTACAGCGTGCTGCCCAGCAGGAGAATTGCATAACAAGGTTACTACGACTCTGAAACTGACCATTGATCCAATCCTGAATCTAATGCCTCATAATTAGATTGGGAGTGGATCACAAATATAACATGAAGAGAAAGAGTTTTGATAAAATCCTGGCTGCGTTATTTAAACAAAATACATATGTGCTAATTTAAATATGAATTATTGTATTAACTTTGTTTGTCATTTCATTCAACTTCAAAAAGATATATATAGTCTTTGTTACTATACCTGTACATGCTGAGTGCATTTTAATTATTAAAACTTAATTTTCCTGTTTTTTTTTTTAAATAAGACTTTTATTGATGTATGCATGTTGTTTGATTCTCCAAGCTAAAGTGAATTTAAAGCTTGCATTTTCACCTATCATAGATGACAAAGTTAACAAACCATATCAGGGTCATACAACCAATTCTGACAAAGTTAACAAATCATAAAAAAAACTTATGATTCTCAACAGAGAAGTTAACAGATCATGTGTAACTCGTATGGAGTTTACAGACTAAGTTAAGAAACCATATCAAAATCACAAACTTATAGCAGTTAAAGTTAACAGATCATTTCAAACTCATGTTCCTTTGTTTTCTAAGTTAATGGCACATGTCAGAATCGCAAGAAAATCATAGCAGACTCATTCCCCAGAAACAAACCACATCAGGATCATACTTCCTTATTCTGTCATCTATGATTTCAGTATGATCCATTTAATGGATCATGTCTAAATCATATTTCAAAACCATGAATTCGTGAGTTTGATATGATTTGTATGTGATTTTGGCATGATTTGTTAAGAAAAGTTTTTGTTTGGGTATTTATTCAAAAAATATTTGAAAGTTTTCCGAAATAGATGGAACATCAAGCAGCTTTAAACCATAATTTTTAGTGTGTAATTAGGGCCATGCACTTAATTGACTCAATGATTGTCAATTATAAAATTCATATTGTTTATATTTCGAATACCTGTATCATTAATTAATTTTGCTTGATCACAAAAATATGTTGATGGATATATATTCTCTATATATCTCTTTTGCACTCAATTATTAATGCAAAAACTCATTGGAAAATTTTCTACAATGTTCAAGGTCCTCCACATTTATTACTTTTATTAGGTGGAACCTTTTTTATCTTTCAACATTTTTGAAATGGGTCTTTAGATTTAAAAAAAAGTTTACTTATTTATTTGTTTATTTATTGTTAAAAAAACAAATGCTATTAATTAACAAGATGCTTCAAATTATTTTTTGCAAACCTTTATTTCAAAGCAAAGCTTGATCTACGTATGAAAACAGCGTGCACAGCCACTGAGGAAAGAAAATAATGCTCTGTGACTTGCCAGGTTCAATCTCGCGCATTATTGTTTTCATTTAGACGATGTAATGTATGTCTACTTATAAAACACCAAATAAACAAATAATAATCACCTTATGTCCAATTCAATTCAATTTATTCTCTCAAAACCATGTAAATGGTACATGAGGTACAAAACATATAAAACATATATACATATAATACAGTGGGTCAAGCAGAAGGTGATAATTAAGGAGAACAGACAATACTATTAATTTTAGAAATAAATGTACATAATTGTTTCAAAGAATCAACATCATTTTGGCACATGATTTCACAAAACTTAATGGTATTTGGATTAGAACAAAATTTTTGGTTCAAATAAATTTTTCTTAATTGGTTTAAAGCACTACATTCTAAAATATAATGATACTCATCTCCTATCTGGTTATTACTGCATAAGCTACAAAACTCTTTCATTTCTTTGAGTACCATTCCATCTACCTGTTTCAATTGGGAGGTGGTGATTTGTGGTTCTAAACTTAACAAAAGTTTTTCTGAATTTAAATGATAACAGAGTTAAATATTTTTCGCACTCAAAATTGGTTTTAAAAATTCTATAATTTAAACTTTTTGAAGATTCTTGAACTTCACTATTCCACTTTTGAATATATTGATCTTTTAATCTTTGTTTGACTGTAGCAGTTATCCATTCTACATTATAAAAATGGTGTTCGTGCTCATACCATATATTTGGTAAACCACATCTATCAAAAATCTTTTGAACAAATGATATCCATGAATTTTTCATTTCCTTTTTATCATTTTGTTTACGTAAATACATATATACTATTCTACACAATTTGTTTTCTTTTCCATTCACAAGGTTTGCCCAATATTTTATCATTCTTGAGTAAATATTTATGTGTAATGGAAATCTACCAGTTTCTCCATAAATCATATAACTCGGAGTGCTACTTTTCAAATTCAATATATGTTTTAAATAACGTAAATGTACTCGTTCAATAGAATATCGATATTTTCATACCCCCATATTTCACAGCCATATAACAATACTGGTAAAACTACTTTATCAAACAAATCCAATTGACATTCGAAGGGGAGATTAAACTGCCTAAATTTACGTATCACACCATACATTGCCTTTTGTGCTTGTTCACATAGGTGTTTTCGTGCTTTACATAATGAGCCTGTACGAGAAAACACAATCCCTAAATAATTAAAATCTTTGACTACTTCTATGACACTGCCATTATATGTAAAATATTTTTTGGCTGTCTACCCTTTGAAAAAATAAGTATCTTTGTTTTCTTGATATTCACACATAATTTCCATTCTTCACAATATTTGTAAAATTCATTTACTGCTCTCTGAAGATCTTCAGCAGTTTCGGCAAGAATTACAGTATCATCGGCATAAAATAAGATAAACAATTTCATATACAAAAACAACTCATCCTGTATACCTTTGCTAATACTAGACAAACCAACAATATTCTTTTCTGTCAAAAAATCTTCCAAGTCATTAATATATAATGAAAATAAGAAAGGCGATAAGTTTTCACCTTGTCGTACACCAACATTACAATTAAAAAATTCAGATGACAGACCATTCATTTGTATTTTAGATTTTATACCACTATACATATTTTTAATAAAAGTAAAACATTTACCATTGACCCCACTTCTAAGAAGTTTGCACCAAAGTCCCTCGCGCCAGACTGTATCAAACGCTTGTTTAAAGTCTATAAACGCACAAAACAATTTTCTTTTGCTGTTAATTAATGTCTGAGATAAAAATTGTAATAATAGGATATTGTCTAAAGTAGAGTAACCTTTTCTGAACCCAGTCTGACTTTCTTTAATAAGCATAACTTCTTCTGCATAATTTTCTAAACGGCTACCTAATATTCTTGTAAAAAGTTTACCTAAACAGCTTAAAAGGGTAATCGGGCGGTAATTTTCAGGATGCGTTGGGTCACCCTTATTTTTGTAGATTGGTTTCAGGATACCAATTAACCAGTTTTCCGGTACGATACCAGTTTCAAAAATGAGATTGAAAAAAAGTTTCATAAATTGGCAAAAATAATGACAAAGTTGTTCTTATGTGCTCATTTAAAATATTATCGAACCCCGGGGCCTTACTGTTCTTCAAATCATTGACAGCTGATGAAATTTCCTCCCTGGTAATTGGATAGTCTAACAGCTCATTATGTTCCCCAAACGAAGTTGGGGAACATATTGTTTTTACTCTGTTTCTTATTATGTTCCCCAAACAAAGTTGGGGAACATATTGTTTTTACTCTGTTTCTTATTATTATTAAGGTCTTCCGTCTTCAGCGGAAGACCTTATTGTTTTTCTTAGGTTTCTTTTCCACTATTTTTATTATTGTTTTTTTTTCTTACCGATTTTGTGCGCGCGATTTCTCGAGAACGGCTCGATCGATTTTTATGAAACTTTCAGGTCTGATAGAACATAAAAAAATCTAGACATATATTTTTTTATTTTGATGACGTCACTTCCGGTTCGGAGATTTCTGCGATTTAGTGATTTTAAGAGGGTCACTTTGTCCGGCAGTTTTCTTAAAAAGTACTCAACACAGAAGCATGAAATTTTCAGTGATGCTAGAGCAACCTTTGGAGAAGTGCACTAAGTATATAACAACTACCGGAAGTACGAGGCGCCGACGCTCGCTATGGCCCGAAAATAGTCCTATCTAGAATTTCAAAATTTTTAGCACCTTTTCTACGATAACTTTTTACCTAGAAATATTTTGTTAAAACATGTAGAACAAAAAAGGTGTAGAATTTCAAGATCTTTCAAATGACATCTAGAAATAAGGGCTGTCCCCTTAAATTAGGGGCCTGGAGGGGCCGAAAGTTTTTCCTTTATATCTCAAAAAATATTGAGAATTTGTGATACGTGAAAGAAGCAAAGTTGATCAAAATGTCAAGCTGAATCTATTGTAGTCATCAAAATACGCCCGGCGTCGTCACTTCTGGCCAAACCGGAAGTAATCGGAAAACACGTATTTTTGCCGTTCTTGACAGTTTTTTTTGGTAACATATGTCTCTGGAAGCATAAAAATTAATTTTCCGTCCGTCGTCATCACTTCCGGTCAAACCGGAAGTAGCAGAAAATGGCTTATTTTGCATTTATTAATATGGATTTAGAGGATTCAAACCATTTTTGGGCGTTATTTCACATATTTTTTAAATGAAAGCTACTTCCGGTCAAACAGGAAGGAAGACCTACTCGTTGCTTTGCAACGAGCTTTGCTCTAGTTATTATTATTTTTCTTCTTCTTCTTCCTGGGTACTTTTTTGTCCGGGAATGATCTTGTAAACTGTTCGTCCGATAGGTAAAATATTTTTAGGGTAAGTAGACATGTTATGTAGATTTGCAATGAAGGTCATTTGCCCGCACGTGCTTGCAAGAGCGTGCACGTGCAACACGTAAAATGACCAATATAATCGATATAGCGGTAACTTTTTTTATTTTTTGATGAATTGCTTTGAAACTCATAACGTGAGGATATATTAGTAGTATAGACATGATGACATGGTCAAAATAGCAAGATCTCACGCGCTTGCACGTGCGCTTCGCTCTGATTGGCTGAAACTAAAGTCTCAATATCTTTCTTGTTTCTTGTCATAATCCTTTGAAATTTTGAACATAGTCCTACATTATAAAGATCTACAGCCTGATATATAAGAATTTTCAAGAAAGCATGCGCATGCAAGTGTGCTGCAATCTGATTGGCTGAAACTTTATATAGCTATAACTCCCTTGGTTTTCAACCAAACAGGATGGAATTTGGAACATAGATAGATATAATGGACTTCTACAAAAAGGTATGGTCACCATGCACATACATACACATGCGTGTACGTGCGCTGCAGTCTGATTGGCTGAAACTTTAAACAGCTATAAGTCCCTTGGTTTTCAACCAAACAGGGTGGGATTTAGTACATAGATAGATGTAATGGACTTTTACAAGAAGGTATGGTTACCATGCTCATGCATGCACATGCGTGCACGTGAAATGAGTAAAATCAAAAATACACTTGAATGAGCGTATTTTTAAATACTTTTGGATGAAATACTTTAATATTTAGTATATTTAAATATATAGATTGTATAGGCAAGAAGATATGGTCATTACGCACATGCATTCACATGCGCACGCGTGCGATGCTAAAATTTGAATGAAACTTGGTACACTTCTGGGTAAATGTTGGTAAAGTCTCAAATGCATCGAGTTTGTCTTATTTAATGAAGTTTACAGGGAATATGGCACCAAAAGGGAGTTGGGGAGCGTTTGGGGAACATCTGTAACGGTCCCCGTTACAATTAGCACTAGTTATTATTATTTTTCTTCTTGGGAAAATTTTGTCCGCGAATGATCTTGTAAAGTACACATCCGATTAAGGGGAAACCTCTTTAGGATAAGTAGGCATGTTATGTAGATTTGCGACGAAGGTCAATTTCCCGCGCACGTGCTTGCAAGCGCGCATGTGTAACACGGTGAAACAACGATAGAATCCCAGAATTGCCGGCTCCACATTTTTTGACGTAGAACGCTTCATATTTAGAATATATACATATTATAAATGTAGATAAGATGACATTGTCAACATGCCATTTTGCGCGCACGCTTGCAAGCGCACACGAACATGTGCATGTCAACATAATGGATATAGCCGTAACTTTTCTATTTTTTGATGAAATCTTTTTCCAAATTTATCATGTAAGGATATATTAGTAGCGTAGAAAATATGACATGATAAAAAAAACAAGATCTCACGCGCATGCACATGCGCTTCGCTCTGATTGGCTGAAACTAAAGTATGTATATCTTTCTTGTTTTTCGACGAAATCCTATTACGTAAAATCAAATACAGTATGTTACCGGCCCCTAAAGGAATGGGGGGGGGGGGGGGGGACCATTTGAAGCAACCACAAGCGGCCACAGAGTTATTTGCTAGTAATTGTTGTTTACATGGTTTCACAGCTGACTATCAATACTGATCGAGTCTACTAGTTCATAAATAAGTAATCTAACGAACAAAACAATGTATTCTATAAAGATGCAAATAATGGGTAAAGGTTTCGATTTTTCATGTTGAACGTTTTTAATATCTGTTTTTTTTATTTATTTTCAATACAAAAAAAAAAAAAAAAAAAAAAAAAAAACAAAAAACAAAAAAACAAAAACAAAAAATCTTCTTGGAGAGTTTCCCGATTTAATTTAATTATTCTCGGATTCGAACTTCGATGACATATCCATGTAGGCAGGCCTGACGTATTCGGATTGCTTCGTAATGGGCTCAAACATAATTGGTTGAATCTGTAAACTCAAGTATATCTTCAGTTCACCGTCAATAAACGGTTAGCGTTAAAACTATTCATTTTATTCAGTTATTGGGTTTTAATGCGCCTATACAGCAATTGTCTCTGATGACGTCATGAAAAAGAGCCATAAAATCATCGCCCATATCTATAAATAACGATATTTGAACAGGTATTGTGCGTCTATATCTGGATTTTTTTTAAACAAACACACCATAAACTTTCATTTAATGCTTTTAATGAATTATAAGCATTATTTTAAAGATCTATTTTTACCGTACTTGACCTTTAAGAATGTTCCAATATTCTTTGGTATTTGTTGTACGTAATTTCATAAGTTTCTGCGATAAGTCTTTTCTGTACTGTTTTATTGAGTTATCCATTACCTTTTTGTAATATTTACTTGCTTTCTTCAGACTTTCTTTATTTTCACTTGTTTTATTTGCGTTATTTATGCGCTTCGCTAAATGAAATTTTCTCCTTGCTGTTTTACAGTTACTGTTAAACCATGGTTTATCTTTTTTCTTTAAAATTTCCAAATTCGAAAACTTTTCCTTCCGAAAAAAATTTTTCAGCAGCATTAAAAATGTATCCCCATTCTTGAAATTACATTGTTGACACTTTCATTAGTAATATTATTTGATGTTCTTAAAATTTTAAAAGTTCTTGTTCGATACTTTTTAAAATAGACGTGTCGATGTTCTCACGAAAATCGTCTGCTCTGTCATTCGACCAGAGCGTTACACGTGATTGGTTATTTACAGGTGGGTTACTAACAGTAGATATAATTTGCTCAATAACAATGCTAAATGAAACAGGGCTATGTATTTAAAACATTTCAAAAAATTTTAAAGTTTCAAAGTTTCTTAACAGTTTGAACATTTCCATACTTGCTAAACATAATCGACTGTGCTAGTATTTTTAAAGTAGTCTCCTACATCTTATCGCCACCTACGCGGCCATTGACAATATACACATTATTATTTATACAAAAATCTATATTTTAAAACCCAAGTTATTATTTAAAAAATTTTTAACAGTCCTGTCAAGAGGAATGTCTAAATTATCAATAAAGTGCCGCGCCACAGCATGATACGCCTCAAAAAATTACAATATTCTTGAACAGTTGAGGTGCAAGAAAATCATATCAACCTTGATTCTAAATTTTTCCATTCCTTAAAATATTTATCCATCCTCTGTGATTTGGGCATCAATTATAATAAATATTGCATCACTGATAGATTTCTGCGCTGGTTGTGTTAGACTTTGTCAAATGCCCATCATCAAATTAGTCTTAACAACTTAATCTATCCAAAATTAAATTTTTAAAAAAAGGCTGGCCATCAAATGACATATGTTATAAACTGACCAGCAGTTTTTCTGTATAATCCCCAAAGGGTTGCTTAATCACTAATCAAGCGACTGAGACAGCAAGCCTTCCTACATTGAACTCATTAATTAATCTTTAACGGGTTTTTATCATTACTACCAAGAGATGAATGGGTCTGCACTATCTTCTATATTTTTTTTTTCAAAAACATATAAAATACTCTCAGATTTTTTTTTGGTTGAGATTTAATGTCCGACAGGTTTTAGTATGTAATTCATATGGACATGCTGAATCAACCCCACCCCTTAAAATTAGTTTTTAAAATTAATAATATTACATAATATTAGATTAGTCTATTATGCAACATCAAATTAGTTTTAATTACTTTTCATCAAATTCATTTCAAAAGTTAAGCTAGTCAACAAGAGCTATTTTTAATCAAACAGGCTTACCCATTTGCCTAATTCTCAAGGGATATAGATAACGCCAATGCTCTCTCAGTTAACTGCTGCACTCAAAACCCATTAATTTCTCTCTAATTGGAATCAATTTTCTGTTATCAAAATCTTCTTGACCAGTGCCTGATAATTACACTCAGGGGAGACATGGGA
Source organism: Saccostrea cuccullata (assembly GCF_032062105.1). Classification (NCBI taxonomy): domain Eukaryota; kingdom Metazoa; phylum Mollusca; class Bivalvia; order Ostreida; family Ostreidae; genus Saccostrea; species Saccostrea cuccullata. Next base: position 23,668 of record NW_026925566.1, read on the forward strand.
TTTCTCTTAACATACATTATATTTGTTTTAGAAAGCTGTCTAGTATATGCTTAAAAAAAAAAGTTTTTTCTTGATTTAACACTTTTTTAATAAGAACAGTGCAATACTTTTACATTATTTGTGATGTGTAAATGAAATAAAAAGATACTTTTTTTTTTTTAAAAATTTACTTGAATTAAATCACAGTGACATTGAAAAAGGGGCAAACCTTCTACCCAAGACGCATAAACTGGCCAAGTTAGATGATTGTAGGTCTTATGGTTTTCTATTATGGACCGGAAAGGATTTTTCCATATTTGGCTATAACTTCTTAATTAAAGGTCAGAGCGACCTACTTTTTCACCGACACACTTTCTACCCAAGATGCATCAGATGACTAAGTTTGATAATCGTAGGCCTAGTAGTATTAAAGTTATGAGCCGGAAACGAAAAAGCTAACAGACAGACGGACAGACGGGCGGGCACGAAGCCTATAACATAATACGTCCCGTCTTTAAAACGGGCGTATAAAAAAAGTTGCAATATCGTTATTATCAACGCCAAATTACATTGTTTAACATTTGTTAAAAATTCATCTGTTATAATAAAGTCATTCAATTTACCACTCTGGAATTAAAATCCCCCAGCAAACAAACATATTTACAATCTTCGGATATAGACATGAGCTCTTGTTCTATTTCAGTAAAACAATCTGGGGATAATACTTGCTATTTTCTGGAGGGATATATACAATACCAAAATAAATGTCCTCCTCGAGATGAAAAAGCGATCTATTACATTTGAACCATAATACATATTTACAATCTTTTTATTATTTTTATATACTTGACAATGGAGTCTCTGATTAATAAAGCAATGCCACCTGATTTTACTCTTGATAATTTACATCTGTTTTTTTAAAAAAATAGAAAATCCAGGTATTTGCAAATTATCAGTGTCGTCTGTTTTTGTTTCAGTTAAACCAATTATATCATAAGAAGAAATAAGATCATTAAATTCCATATACTGAAGTCTTCTATTTACACCACAAACATTTAATGATAAAAACTTTATTATAAAAATAAAAAAAAAAATATAAAATATAAAACTTTGCCGACCATATAAGCTCTCGATATGCTTCAGACTGAAGTTCAGTAGCATGTGCGCCCTACTTTCGTTTTAACAGGAAGATCTTCGCAAGGTTAAGGTCAAGTCAAGTTAACCAGTTTTTTTTTCTGCTAAAATATCGAAAATTTCTAAGTAATTTTAAGTCTACTAACACAAATTTATTAGAATTATTGATATTTAACTATTTTTTGGAATCATTTCTTTATTTTCCTTTATATTAGAGCAAGTTAGTAGATATTTATTACATGCGCGTTTTTTCCCTGTTTCCAAAAATAGCGGACTGACTTGCATCGTAACAAACGCCAAACACCTTCACTTTAAATCACAATTTCACAAATAATTCGCATATTTTCACATCTTAATTACCTATTTTTCAATGTGTTGTAGTTGTTTAAAACATTTTGATAGATTCTGGATAATTCACAGCTCATTTATACGTTTTATACGACGTTTTATGTGACGAAGCGCTAATTTCAGACTCAGACCCAACATATTGGGTTCCCGCACGCAAGCGTTTGTGACGTCAGACCCAATATATTGGGTTCCCGCACTCAAAGGGTTAATTTAAATTGAGATATAAGTGATTTTGACTTAGATGGTATGCGGTTCGCCATTCGAATGGCGAATAGCGAATAACCGTCCAACTTCTGATTGCCTTGATTGTAACAGATAGAAATGACGTAAGCTGTATATTTCCAATTTTGCCAGTTAATGTTCCACGATCTTAACAAAGAAGATGGGCGCATTTGGCGTGTAATCTGCAGGAATCATTTCTGGTTTAAATGTCCATGATTTGGTTGGCTGAACATAGCTGGTCAAATTTTACAAACACACACGTCCATAGTTTTTTTTTCATTTAGTTTGAAAGTGTGAGATTGTAACATTTTTGTCCGTTTTTCCTGAGGGGTACTATAACATAGTAATGTTTCGCAAAAAATAAACACCTAAAATATTTAATGCATATAGAGGTATGATACGTGTATATGTACATTATATAGAATAGAAGATTAGAATTGATTTCGCTCGAGAACCAAACTGAACCAAAATTTATCTAATTAAAAATTTTAATACATTAGTACACGAAACGAAACTGACAAAATAAATGGTTGTTTGCATGAAAAAAAAATTACGCTCCATGCCACCAGGTTTGAACCAAAAACTTCTCGATTTCAGTGCAGTACTAGTGAACAAGTAGCCCAACCTATTGAGCTATTGCAGATTTACATGTACAAGCGATTTTAAAAGGACAAAGAAGCACCATATTCACACATTTTGAATTTTTTTTGAAAAGTTCGTTTTTCGTGGTCTCAGTGTCTTCTCTCCATTTTTTTAAAAAGTATATTCGTTTATTTGAATTAAAATACACACAAAGGCAATAATGGAAGACTTGCATTAGTTTAGACAGGTAGATGTACAGCACTCTGAGTTGGGGGGGGGGGGGACACAAGGGTCTGTAGCGGCTGGTCGTCATGGAGAAGGCTGTCCACCAGGTGTTGGAGGTAACCTTTAGAGGACAGAAAGGTCATCTATTGCTGGAACTTGTCCATAGAGAGAATGGTGGCTTACTGATAGAGCCAGCATCTACAACAGACAATAATTATAATATAGGTCTTGCACTGCTGGAACCTGTTCAATATGAAACCAGTGGAAATAAAAATACATGTACACAAGGATATCAAGTTTCCTTCTTTACCCTTCCTACTTACATCATGTCCATCACATCACAACACACCACGTCCATAAAGTTGTCACCGTACAACACCATGGTGGTTACGTACATTGCAATT
>NW_026925567.1:0-26492 GCF_032062105.1 Saccostrea cuccullata
CTCATTTGCACGTGCACGCACGTGCATGATGGATGACCTTACCTTCTTGTAGGTGTCCATTATGTATGTCTATGTTCTTAATCCCATCCTGTTTGGTTGAAGAACAAGGGAGTTATAGCCATTTAAAGTTTAAGCCAATCAGATTGCAGCGCACGTGCATGCACGTGTTTTCATGACAATTATTATATATCATATTGTAGGACATCTTAAAGTATGCCTATGTTTTAAATTTCAAAGCATTTTGTAAAAAAAACAGAAAAGATATTGAGATTTTTGTTTCAGCCAATCAGAGCAAAGCGCACGTGCACACACGTGCATGCATGTGAATGGTGACCATACCATCCTGTAGGAGTCCTTCATGTCTATCTATGTTCTAAATCCCATGCTGTTTGGTTGAAAACCAAGGGAGTTATACTCATTTAAAGTTTCAGCCAATCAGATCGCAGCGCACGTGCATGCACGTGATTTCATGAAAAATTTTATATATCATATTGTAGTACATCCTAATGCATGTCTATGTTATAAATTTCAAAGCATTTCATCATAAAACAAAAAAGATATTAAGATTTCTGTTTCAGCCAATCAGAGCAAAGCGCATGTGCATGCGCGTGAGTTCATGCAAATTTGACCATGTCATCTTATCTACGCAGCTTATATATCTTTATATAATGAGTTTCAAAACATTTTATCAAAAAATATAAAAGTTACAACCATATTAAATATATCAGTCATTTTACTCATTGCACGCGCCCGCACGTGCATGCGAATGCGCGCAAAATGACCTTCGTTCGGCACATCTACACAACATGCCTACTAACCCTAAAAAGGTTTTAACTTAGTTTGGTGAGCAGTTTCTGAGAACACTTCCGGACAAAAAAGTACCGGAGAAGAAATAAGAAGAAAAAAGAATAATAATAATAATAATAATAATAAGAAACAGAGTAAAAACAATATGTTCCCCAACTTCGTTTGGGGAACATAATAATAATAATAAGAAACCGAGTAAAAACAATATGTTCCCAAACTCCGTTTGGGGAACATAATAATAAGAAACCGAGTAAAAACAATATGTTCCCAAACTCCGTTTGGGGAACATAATAACACGGAAAACAGCAAAAGCCGTTTGGATATGCACGCATGCAGGTCGAGAATACGCATCGAACGCAATGATAAAGATATTTACCTGAATACTGCCATCGTTACAGGGATGTGCACATGTCAAAAGAATTATCCTATTTTACTTTTATTGAAATATGCATCTCAGAATTCATGTAATCCATTGCTAACTGAACAGTAAAAAAATTGTCACCACATAGCACTTGGACACACGTTGTCCGCGACGATAGTCTATTTGTCAGGGGAAATTTCAAAGGTGGAAAGCTTACTGGTATTTTGGTTGACTGAAAAAGTGCAATTTTTTTTTCAAAAATAAATATTACTCTTGTCTGTATATGTAAATGTAAACAAAATTTTTAGACATGGCTTAATTACATTAAATTCATTTTATAGCATGCAACATTACGAATCATTCATCCTTTGACGAGATTCTCCCGTGAAAGGGGGGGGGGGTAAAAAAAAATGCATAACAAAAGATCGGATTTTTCTTTTACGATAATAATTTCAAAGTGTGTTTACGGGTTTTAGTGCTTTTTATTTCATGTTTATTCTGCATAAATTGGCGCAGTGTAAAAATGCGTACTCGTGCAACTAAATCTTTCTTTCAAACTTGCATTTTCTTTCTTTTTTGATTACATTTGATTCAAATCTACAATTATTCAGAAATATGATTATTATGTTGTGTGGTTTTGAAATGTCTTGATCAGCCCATGTGTTTTCAAATGTTTTACCATCGGAGATGTGCACAAGTCGATAGCCAAGCCAAAAAATCATTCAAGTGTAACGAGGGCATTCGGGTATATATCGTTACAATAAGACAAGGTATCTGAAAGAAATATGGCGGAATGCGGCTATAGTTGGTATGAAACAAGTCGTACATAGATGAAAAAGTTGCGTTTTTAAGAATTCATGTCAGCTTTAAAGTATTGTAAACTTTTGCCTGGTAAAGATTATCTTTTGTTGTTAATTTGCTTATTATGCTCCTTAAATTATTCTATTTTGTATAGCCACGCTTGAAAGGGCTTACCCTAGTATTCATCTGTATGTCTTTCTCTCCGTGCCTCCGTAAACTTTGGTATACCACACTTTACATGCAACTCACCCTTTTAAACCAATTAAACTTTTATTAATTTAATTAAACTTCCAAACAGTCTTAACTACACAGTTCCATTGTGCATCTTCTACATGTACTTTACCATGACTTCTGATTTGACTCGTTATTTGGGTTTCCATTAGCAAATCATTGACACTGTCATTCTTATTGCAACATGGTAGAGACTCAATTCTTATTTGCAACTCTTCCTTTACAACTATATAAATAAACTATAATGGGACTCTTCTTACAGAATTCCATTGTCCTACACTCTATTTTTAGGCTTGTACATCTAGATGTCAGATCTAGCAAACTAAGACCACTTCCGTTTTTAAATAATATTGAGTAACAATCCTTTTTTTGTACATGTACAATGCTTCTTATACCTCTGAAAAAATGTAAAGACACTTTTCGAGAAGCAGAGTTTATTACATAATTCTATTGTGCTATTATCTATTCCGCTTGTAAAACAACAATCGTAGGGAATCAAAGGTTTTGCGAAGTAAACCATTCAAAAAAACTTACAAAAATAAATTCGATCAAGAGTCGAGATCACAGTATCTTAAATCAGTAATGGACTACATGTATGTATAAATTAGTGAATTCACTCTTTCAAGTCTCTTCTGGATTCTCGGTCGATTTACATGTATATGTATAATTATTTAGAATTAATAAAAGAATCTAAAGATTTGTACATACAGCTATATGTTTAAAAAAGCAATCTAACACTAAAATATTATAATTGTATAGATAATTTCGTTGAATTTATGTTTATTTCATTTATGGAATTTGTAGAAATATTTTAACATTATCTTTATATTCTATATTTCCACCTTCTTAGGCCCATTGGAGGTAGTGAAGAGTTTTTAGCTTTTTTGTTCATATAACTAAAAAATCATTCTTAATTGTCATCCGAAACCTGTCGTGTTTGTCGAGCATATTTGATAAATCCTTTGCTTATCACTGACCCACACACAACAGTTGAAGCGCTTTTATAGTCCTTCGTGGCCTTTGTCTTAAAAGGATATGAGAATTTTGAATTAGATAACCTGAATATCTGTAATAGCACATAGGACTTCAAGTTATATCATTTAAAAACTACATTACTGTTCAATTAAGGAGTTTTTTCCGAGCTACTGGTGTGTAAATCACACAGGCCTGTCGCGAGGACATATTTCATGGAGCTCTAGCGAGCAAGTGAGTGAGATTTACACTCCACTATTTCATATTTAACTTAAAACATTCTTTATACAAGCACGCAGCATTTTTCCAGACATAACTTTGTATATACTATAGTGAATGTTCTTTGAAACAAAAGTTTCGGTCGCTTCGTTAGCTTTTTGTTGAAGTTTTTTAAAGAAGGGTAATAAAGTATGCTAAAGTTAAAAAAAATGGTATTCAAAGAAGTTAAACCTTATACCCACTCAAATCCCACCCCCAATAAATAAGGATTTTCGAGTTTGGAAATTTTTCCTTTTTTATTTATTGTCAAGTTTTCAAAGTTGAAGTTTTTTTTTCTGTGGATGATTCCACCCATAACGAAGTAATGTCACTATTATTATTTACAAGTCTTAAAGCACCAAACAATTCTTCTTCTTTCTTTTTTTTTTTTTTTTAATTCATAGAATTTATTTTTGCTTTCACATTTACAGACTATGTACAATAGATTTGTTTACATTCAATACATACATATACTATATAATTTTTCTTCCATATAATTTTTATTATATACTTTATACAAATTCTCTTTGGTAAATGCTAAATACAAATTCATTTCATAAAGCTGCAAAAGATATACACTGTATGACATTCATGTATATTATGAATCTTCATTGTGAAAGCTTTATATACAGAAGTAAACAAAGGGGAGAAGTGAGGGAGGAAAACAAAGTGACGTGAGGGAACAGTTTTCACTATTTTACCATACTGGTACATTTGAGTATAACTTTAAAGAACATTATAGCATATCACAAATAATTTTCCAGTTCTTTTCATATTCTGAAAATTTACAATTTCTTAAAAGAATAGCCTTTTTCAACTAGTATTCTATCTACAATATTTTTTTCTAGCATGACTATACTTAATTTAGGCATATTTTAAAACCTACTGGCAAAAATAATTTGTTTAACAGTGAGTATTATTATGTTCCCCAAACGAAGTTTGGGAACATATTAAGGTCTTCCGTCTTCAGCGGAAGACCTTATTGTTTTTCTTAGGTTTCTTTTCCACTATTTTTTAAGGTCTTCCGTCTTCAGCGGAAGACCTTTCTGTTATTCTTAGGTTTCTTTTCCACAGTTTTTATTATTTTTTTTCTTACATATTATGTGCACGCTAGTTCTCGAAAACGGCTCGATCGATTTTCATGAAACTTTCAGGACTGATAGAACATAAAAAAAAATCTAGGTATGAATTTTTTTGTTTTGATGACGTCACTTCCGGTTCGGAGATTTCTGCGATTTTGTCATTTTTAGAAGGTCACTTTGTCCGGGAATGTTCTCAAAAACCATTAAAGATAGAAGTGTAAAATTTTCAGGGATGCTAGATCAACCTTTGGAGAAGTGCCTTTTGTATATCACAACTACCGGAAGTACGAAGTACCGACGCTCGCTATGGCCCGAAAATAGTCCTATTAAGAATTTCAAAATTTTTAACACCTTTTCTACGATAACTTTTTACCTAGAAATATTTTGTTTAAACATGTAGAACAAAAGAAGTGTAAAATTTTAAGATCTTTCAAATGAAATCTCGCAAAAAAGGGCTGACCCCTAAAATTAAGGATCTAGAGGGACCGAAAGTTTTTCCTTTATATCTCAAAAAGTATTGAGAATTTGTAATACGTCAAAGAAGCAAAGTTGTTCAAAATGTCAAGATAAATCTATTAAAGTCGCCAAAATGCGTCCCTCGACGTCACTTCCGGTCAAACCGGAAGTCGTAGGAAATTGCGTATTTCGGCCGTTCTTGACGAGTTTTGGGGTAACAAATGTCACTGGAAGCTTAAATCCTAATTTTCCGTCCGTCGACATCATTTCCGGTCAAACCGGAAGTAGCCTAAAATAGCTAAGATTTGAAGGTTTTGATGCATAATTGAAATTATAAAGTCACTGGAGACGATTTAGCTCATTGCTTTATTTTGTTGACGTCACTTCCGGTCAAAACAGGACGGAAGACCTACTCGTTGCTTTGCAACGAGCTTTGCTCTAGTCTTATTATTATTTTTTTTCTTACCGATTTTGTGCACGCGAGTTCTCGGAAACGGCTCGATGGATTTTCATGAAACTTTCAGGTCTGATAGAACATCAAAAAATCTAGAAATAAATTTTTTTATTTTGATGACGTCACTTCCGGTTCGGAGATTTTCGCGATTTTGTCATTTTTAGAGGGTCACATTGTCCGGCAATGTTCTCAAAAACCGTTGAAGATAGAAGTATGAAATTTTCAGTGATGATAGAGCAACCTTTGGAGAAGTGAATTGAATATATTATAATTACCGGAAATACGAAGCGCCGACGCTCGCTATGGCGCAAAAATAGTCCTATAAAGAATTTCAAAAATTTTGACACCTTTTCAAAGATAACTTTTTACCTAGAAATATTTTGTTAAGACATGTAAAACAAAAGAAGTGTAGAATTACAAGATCTTTCAAATGATATCTCGAAAAAAGGGCTGGCCCCTAAAATGAAGGGCCTAGAGGGGCCGAAATTATTTCCTTTATATCTCAAAAAGTATTGAGAATTTGTAATATGTCAAAGAAGCAAAGTTGTACAAAATGTCAAGCTTTATCTAATGGGGTTGTCGAAATACGTCCGGCGACGTCACTTCCGGTCAAACCGGAAGTAGTCAAAAAATGCATATTTTTGCTGTTCTTGACAGGTTTTTGGATATCATATGTCACTGGAAGCTTAAATTTCAATTTTCCTTCCGTCGACAGTACTTCCAGTCCAACCGGAAGTTGCTAAAAATGGCTTCATTTTGCAATAATTAACATAAATTTGGAGGATTTAACCATTTTTGGACTTCGTTTGTCTTTTTTTCGTAAAAAAAAGTTACTTCCGGTCAAACAGGACGGAAGACCTACTCGTTGCTTTGCAACGAGCTCGGCTCTAGTTGTTTTTACTTTTTCTGAATTTTTCCTTGTTCTCCGGTACTTTTTTGTCCGCGAGTGTTCTCGTAGACTACTCATCCGATCTAGGTAAAACCTTTTTAGGGTCACCAGGTATGTTATGTAGATGTGCGGAACGAAGGTCATTTTGCGCGCACGTGCGTGCGTGTGCGAACACGTGTAACACGTGAAATGGCCAATATAATAGATATAGCCGTAACTTTTAAAATTTCGGATGAATTGCTTTGAAACTCATAATATAAGGATATATTAGTAGTATAGACATGATGACATGGACAAAATATCAAGATCTCACGCGCATGCACGTGCGCTTCGCTCCGATTGGCTGAAACTAAAAGTCTCAATGGCTTTTTTTGTTTTCTGACAAAATCCTTTGAAATTTTGAACATAGCCATACATTATGAAGATCTACAGCATGATATATAAGAATAATCATGAACACACGCACATGCACGTGTGCTGCAATCTGATTGGCTAAAACTTTAAATGCCTACAACTTTCTTGGTTCTCAATAATACAGGGTGAAATTTCGAATATGAATAGATATAATGAATGCCTACATGAAATTTATACCACTATCAAAAGTAAATGCAAGGACGTGCATGCACATGCACACGCACGCAATGCATTAAACGACAGTATACTTGAGTTTGTGATGTTCATGCAGAATTAAGAACTTCTAAATGTCAAGATATGTAACATACTGAAGCATGCAGATCTGTTGACCCTTGACCTTGAAACTTAGGTCAAGTTCACTGGTAATCTGAATAAAATGTTGATATTAGCTATATACCAAAATCAACTTGACCTATGAACTTGAACTCGACCTTATCCTTTGTCCTTGACCCAAGGGTAAAAGAAACATGAAGTACACGTACATGTATCTAGAAACACCTTTCAGAGTTTATTTCAGTTGGCAGGATAGAAGTTAAAGAGGTGGTGGTTTTTAATGACCATGACCTTTCATCCAAATGTCACAATCAATCTTAAGTTCTTGGAGTAAGATACAAGATTCAACTCCAACGTTAAATAGGTTAAGAATAAAAATACCCCCCTCCCCCGCAACAACCAAAAAAATCAAATTAATGGCAACGTAGAGAATCGCTGTTAAACTCAAATAACACCTCGGACCCATATAAAATTTCACGAAAGTGTATTAAAATATTTGATTTGAGTTTCCAAAGTATATAGAAATTATTAATTTATACGGAAAAAAAATTACAAATCCTGTCGTGTTTAAAATTAAAGTGCAGATGAACAAAGTTGGTATATAAGCCTTTTATAGCCTATTTAGTCAGATGTCGTTAATAGCATTCAATTCTACTGATTTGAAATAATATTTTGATACAAAGCATCCTTCGTTTATTTTATCTTTGAAATTTATTTGAATTTTTTTTTCAGAATTACGCAATCCCCAGAAATAGCGATTTTCAATGTATTAAAAATCAATATACAGGTACGCTCCTTCCTAAAATAATCAGATATTTGCATTCATGAAAAAAATATTCATAAGAAGGTGTTAAACAATATTGGTCACATTAGCTGACACGAATGTCTTTTTGAACATCTCTTGTAAACCCCAGAAAGTAGCCCCCTATGCATTGGAAAAAATGAATAGTTCCGGTCAAAAACCTTTATATAATTATTTACAAAGTATATAAAATTTATTAGGCACAGGTACCAGCGTTGTCAAAATAGCCTGAGAGGAAATATTAACCTTAGTTGACTTTAACCCTGCATTGTCGTCGGAATAAAACCAACTTTGAGCCCGAGGTTAAAATAAGTAGAGAAATAATATGTGAATCGATATATTAAAAAATGACATATGCTTGAAAAATGGTAACTTTATATATGTATTTTTTGTTTGATTCGTGGAATAGAAAGATATGTTAATCGCTTATCCAACAAGCCATAATCATCTTGCATATGCAAAACGTTAAACGATATATAGTTGATAGTTGATATCATTGTAACTTTTATATTCTTAAATGAAATCCTTGGATACTCAGCATATCTATAAAAGGTTTAAGAGGTATAAGGCACGAAAAGGGACATGGGGAGCGTTTGGGGAACATTTGTAACGGTCCCCGTTACAATTAGCACTTGTTATATTGTGTAATCTATACATGTTTTTATTGTTGTATTTTCCAAACAGTATATCTTTTCTATCAAAATTAATAGTAAAATTGAAGTTTTTATATAAACCACTCCTCTATATGACACCAAACAATTCTTAATATTGGTGTTGTCAAATCGGACGATTTTTAGTAACACTGAAAGAAAAACCTAGTGAATTTTGCTGGTGTGCCTCGTAAAGCGTTTGTCATGATTAGTAATCTTTCAGTTTACTTAAGCTACGGGGGTCGTATAGATACTTACATACATAGTGAAAGTTACTTATCAATTCTAGATTTACTAATCTCATCTAGTAAATATACCAAATACCTAGTAAAACTGCTTTTAAGGTAGTGATTGTATGGACAATAAATTTACTAGTCTCCTTAGTGACTTTAACTAGCTTTTTTTTTTACAGTGAACCTGTTACTCGCTTAATCTTCCGATTGAGTATCCGGTTACTCGGATGATTTATCGTCATAATTTCCATATTATCAATCATTTATCTCATCCTTTACTCATCAGTAGTAAACAAGTAATCAAACGCAAATAGACAGTACATTAACTTTAATTGTTTATAAACGTACAGGTGACTCTCGATGGCTCGAACTCCGATCTCTCGAAGTTCTCGATCTCTCGAAGTGAACCTCCGGTCCCGTTTTTTTCCTCTATATAACTAAGCAAATTTACTCCTGATCTCTCGAACTTCTTTCTCTCGAAGTTCTCTATCTCTCGAACCAAATCATGGGTCCCGTTACACATATTTCATTGAATTTTACTCTCTATCTCTCGAAGTTTTGATTGCGTGTGTATACAAGCCGATCAAGCGTAAAATTGATGCAGCCTGAACTTACCTGGAAAACAGTGAACGCCTGGGGCTTGGCATTGAGGTGTTAACTGGGTGTTTACATAGATGACACTTCACCTGTGGGTAATCCGTGTGTTGATATAATTAATTGATTATTATTGGTAAATTAAAAACTGTTTTTAAATTCACAACTTATTTTGACTTGAAAACGAGACGATAATTTTTAGAAAATAATTTATAGTAAAATCGATAAGTTCCCATAGGTTATGAACTTTTATTAGAGTCGACATATTCTTGTGGCAAATATTGCACAAGAAATTCTTTTATGAAGTACTAAATACCGATTAAGAAAAATCTTGTGAACATTGGTGAACAGGTGAAGGACCCGATCAAGCCGCGGAATAGTCAAACCGACAATTGCTATTCGGATTTCATGTAATCATTAAATAAAAACACATAAGTATTGAAACTTTAGGAATTCATTTTATTTAGTCGAAGTTCGATCACTGTTGTTGATATCAAGTAAATATTACCTGTAAAATACGATAGAAAACGTGCAATGACTTTATTTACATATACTTCCGGTATCTATAAAAGTAGAACTTCGATGATCGGAACTGAAAATTCCGGATTTTATTTACTTTCTATCTCTCGAACCCTTCGATCTCTCGAACTTTTCTTGCGGTCCCTTGAACTTCGAGAGATCGAGAGTCACCTGTAATAACAAACACGCATGCACTATCTTTACAGAAATATTTAAGAATTAAGAAAATAATTTAAGAACACACGAGGCCTAAATATTCAATGTAGGTCTACCACACCATTTTACAACGGTTTTTTTTTTCGTTACTTTTTACTTCATCATTTTATCATCATTTCGTAAGTTCTATGGTCGATACAATGAACTTTTCAGCAAATACAATTTATCTTTAAGTCAATTGCTGACTGACGTTTTTCATACCAATTGTTAGTCCATTTTTTATAAACTGAATTGACGACGGAATTTTTCCGTTATTTCCTGATCATGACAAGGAGCACACGGCGGGTGTGACCGGTCGGCGGGGGATTCTCACTCCTCCATGGCACCTGATCCCACCTCTGATGTTTCGGGGGTCCGTGTTTGCTCTGCTCTTATTTTGTATGGTTTTATGGACTTTGAGATTGAATACTGTTCGTTATCTCCATATCCTTCTTCTAAGCCTCCGATATTTGTCGCGATGCAGAAAATAATGATTAGAGATTACGAATCAGGTTTTCTTTAATAAAAAAAAAACTTTCAAAAATACTTTCCAATAAATGGGTGATTTCTTTCCCCCTTCTATCTCATTCCCTTATTTTGTTGCTGTAAGGTCGCACCCTCGCAATTTGTTGAAAAGGAAAGAATTGAAAATGTTAAAAAATTTTCCCCCAATGAATTATACAAAGTTTGAATCTAGGCGGATCGGATCACTTTCCTTTGGCTGCCTTTTTTAGGCTTAAAATCCCTAGGTTTGCACCTTTGAAAAATGTAGCTACTATGTTGAATTGTATATATAGCTAACAAAAAAAATCTTGGAACATTGGCTCTCATAAACAATGATTATTTCACAACTTATCTTAAACTATATCTGTTTAAGATTGCTTGTACAAAAATATCTTATTCAGAACTTTGAGTTCTAAAATCATGTAATTTTTTAATTATAAGGCAGTTGATGTTAATTGATAACCATACAAAGTGAATATTACCCTAGTGTCTTATTCATGGCATTGAATACCGTATAAGCAAAATTTTTGGTGAGGATTCAATTTTGGCATTATTAACGAAGGTGCTGAGATCGCAATAATTGAATATCGCAAAGAAATAATTGCTTTTCAGTTGTAATGGCTTCTTTAATTCAGTGGGATTTTTAATATCGCTAAAACTTCTCGCTAAAATAAAATAACTTTTTTTAAGGACAAATCATTAAATTGGTCCCTCGCTAAAATTTCCACTTATACGGTATTCATTTTAGCAAAGAAGTATTCTTTTTTGGATTCAAACTTTAAAAAAAAAAAAATTAAATCTTCTTACCTCTTTATGGGAAAAAAGCAACTTTTCGATACTGAAATTTGAAACGATTTTAAAATGATCTTGCTATGGACAAAACCTACGAAAGCCCAGAAGGCTCATTCGAGATTCAAGCTTCGAAATACGAGATTCAAAATTCGAGATTCGAAATTCGAGTTTCGAGATTCAAGATCCAGATTAACCAATCAAAAGGCTCATTCGAGATTCGAGGTTCGAAATTCGAGATTCGAAATTCGAGTTTCGAGATTCAAAATCCAGATTAACCAATCAAATGCGGGTTCAACATTGATTACTCCCCTTTATTATGTTTAATCTATCAACAAATCGTTTAATATATTTATAACAAATGAGTCATTTGAATAAATTACAATGCAAGAAAGAGTGTTATATATATTAGAAAGAAAGTTAAATAATCATTTGATTTTTGGTCAGCAAGATATACTTCAATTTATATTATGACTTCTTAAATATCAAATAGAATACATAATCAGGAATATATATATTTTTGCATTGTCTACTATATATAAAGGATTGTTGACATAATAATAAAGATATAAATAGTGACTAAAGATTAACAAAATCCTTGTAACCTTGATAAATAAAAACCGAGTATATTTTAGTCTTTGACCATAACGCTATGGTCAGAGACTAAAATATAAAACCATAACGCTATAGTTCTGCAGCTAATTTAGACTAATCTACTGTTTGATATCAGATAAAATGAATGCTGCATTTATTCTAATTCATATTTGCAATCTGTATTGTATGTATAATTGTTAATTAGTTCAAGAAATCAAAGCCTTAGATGAAGATAAGTAATTGAAAACTTTATTTTAATGTATTCCCTCTAGTAGGAAAACGAGCGCGGTTTTTATTCATCAAGGCTACCTTGCCTTTCAAATTTTTAAAGTAACATTTTCAGTGTCGGGAAAAATTGGCAGGTGTTGCCGGTAGGGGTGGGGATTTTGTTAATCTTTAGACACTATTTATAACTGTATTATTATGTCAGCAACCCTTTATATACAGTAGACAATGCAAAAATATATATATTCCTGATATATGTATTCTATTTAATATTTAAGAAGTCATAATATAAATTGAAGTATACTTGCTGATCAAAAATCAAATGATTATTTAACTTTCCTTCTAATATATATAACACTCTTTCTTGTATTGTAATTTAATCAAATGACTCATTTGTTATAAATATATTAAACGATTTATTGATAGATAAAACGTAATAAAAGGAAGTAATCAAATGTTGAACCCGTATTTGATTAGTTAATCTGGATTTTGAATCTCGAAACTCGAATTTCGAATCTCGTATTTCGAAACTCGAAACTCGAATGAGCCTTTTGATTGGTTAATCTGGATCTTGAATCTCGAAACTCGAATTTCGAATCTCGAATTTTGAATCTCGTATTTCGAAACTTGAATCTCGAATGAGCCTTCTGGGCTTTCGTAAAAACCTCTACACCGTAACGGCCCAGTTTTGCAGTGATTACGGAATAAGATATTAAATTTTTTATCTTTTAAAGCACATTTTGAAATACTAAGGTTTTAATAAATGTTCGCGGACTCATTATCTACAGTCAATTCATTGTGTGCCTCAAAGAACAAAATATGACTAATTAAATTTTTATCTTTTATCAAATAGTACTTAGAATATGAAGTCCATTATCTAAAAAGATAATAATATACATTTAATTTTATGGTACGGTTATTCAATTGATGGATGTTGGTTTACTTGATAACCTGATTTAATTCATGTTAAGCCTTTACACAGATCTAAATATCTTCTACTTCTTTTTCATGCTCTTTTTATTGCATAGAAATTATATACTAGTATCTATTTCAAAATTATTTATTTTTTCCTTTAATATCTTCTCATAGATATTGATATTGAAGCAAATTATTGTGACAGCTTAAATGCATATAGCACCATCACCACACAAAGCGCAAAGAAAAAAATATATTATTTCATCAAAAGAACATTTATTTAGCAATAGTTAATTTAAAATCTTCTTACCGTTTCACAAAAGTTCTTTCTGTTCTTAGTACAACATTTTAATGATTTAAATTTTTTTACAAGGACTTTTATTAAGACACGGTAAAATGTGTATAATACACACGCTTGCAAAGCAATTTTGAAAAAGAAATGTTTGAAGCGAATGTAGGTCAAAACTGTTCAAGAACATTTTTTCAACGATTTTTTTCTAGTCTGACAAGAGAACATACATTTCAATTGCTCTGTGTTTGAAAGTACCTATTGAAATACAACGATTTTAAAAAGATTCCATCAACTAACGGCGTGAGACTTGCCAGTTTTACCTTATAGTTATTGTCCTCCGCTTTCTCGAAAGCAGGGAGATTTTGAATTTCATTCATCTGTCAGTCTGTCTGACTATGTTTTTCCGTATGTCACAAAACTCGGTCATATCTTTTGAGTGAGACATGAAAGGGCTTTTATATTTCTCTTGTACATTGCCTGCGCCAAGGCCTTTCAAAATATTTTATCATTTTTGACCTCATGACTTTGACCTTGAAGTTCAACCATCTTTTCAAAGAGTTTAAAATAATAATAAATTTCAATGTAAATCTTGAGTTTCCTATGGTGACCCAGTCCTTTCCTTGGGGGTCATGATTTGAAGAATTTAGAATATACACTGCCACAAGATATTTTCACAAACGCTTTAGCTTTTTTGACCCAACAGTTCTTGAGAAGATTTTAAATGATTTTTCCTATATTTTTCAATGTAGAACTTGGATTCCCTATTGTAGCCCCTCCCTACCTGATTGAACAATTAAAACTCTACACAACCTTAGGATATCTGTACATATGTTTTAGCTTTTCTGGTCCAGTAGAACTTGAGATGAAGATTTATAAAGATTTTTGCAACATACCGGTATTTCAGTGTAAAAATATAATGTGCTCTTGTGGTCCTGCTCTACCCTGGGGATCATGATCACAATTTAGAATTTTAACTACTCCAGAGTTATGATGAAACTTTCAAAAGTTTTTTTTTTTCCAATTATGAGATTGTAAGAAGGATGTCGAGAATGTTGTGTAGTCCAAAGGAAAACAATAAAACACACCTAAAAAAAAACAAAGCTTATCCATCGATATTTTGTCTGAAACTGCTAGTGTTGTCTATCAAAGTTTGATACATTATAAAATCACATATTTTCGTTGTGTCCAATTGTCAATGATTCAGGGAAAATGATTATTTGAAAGGCGTTGATTTCGTTGTTGAAGAATGTTTTGTAGTTATGCAAATAAATTTTACATTATAGTATAATAGTGGTTCTCTCAATGTACATGTACAATGAATTGAAGCACCCACAAAATTAATGAATTCACACTATTTAGTTTCTTCTTGAGTCTTTCCCGATAACTTCAGAATTTAAAATATGCTAAGGTTACAAGACTAATTCTGCACTAGTTTTTGAGTCCATTCAGGCAATTTCAAGAAATTTATTGATTGAGTAACGTGCTTTTCTCTACAAGTTTACAAGCAATGGAATGTAGCAGGATAGATACAGTAGAAACGTATTTTTAGCTTCATGTGTACAAAATAATCTAAAACTAAAACATCTGTGTATAAATCTTTGGAGTCTTTAAGTTCGTTGAATTAATGTTTTCTTTCATTAAATCAATCTAAATTTTGGTAAATGACTAAAACTCAAGTGTAATAAAATACCAATTATGACTATAATTGAATTTATGCGTATAGTTAATTGTGCATATCCTTTTTGATGTTAGATAATGCATGTTAATCCCGTGCCTGCTGACCATAAGGCAATTAGTAAATAGCCAATGAGTTAATGAGATAGGGTCATGTGATCAGCGGTGCGGATAAGTGGCTACATCACTTTGTATTTTGACACCCGCAAACTGACCACTCAGTGCACGAAGCACGTGTTTTTTGAAGATCTATAAACAGTGGGACGGACAACTTCGGAATGGACATTTTTCCGAACTTGCGCACCCTTTTCCTTTAAAGCTATCATCTTAGAGTTTTTTTTAAATGGTGGGGTTTTTATAATCAAATTGATTTATGAAAAAAAAAATTCAACATTTTCTGCTAGTTTTTGAGATATTTGAGTTCAAAAACAAAAATCCCATGGGGAAACATGAACTTAAAAATACCCCACAAAAAACCCCACAAAAACCCCATGGAGTTTATTTTTCACCCCATGGGGGAAATAACCCCACGAAAATCAATGTAGGTTTTTTAAACCCATATGTTGCTTATATTGTCATATGGGGTTTTTTCTCCCACGTTTCTTTATCATGGGGTTTTAAATCCCATGTATTGATATATTTACTGTAAGATAATTCCTAAAAACTTGGGTTTTTTTCTTAGACTAATGGATCATAAATATTAGTATCTTCTCTGTTTCTCATTTTATAAAAGTGGATAGTTATAACAAATATCTATTATTTTTCAAATTTTCAAGTATTCATTCTTCAAATTTTTGCTTATGTAAAAGAAGATTGATATGAAAACAGGTTTCTAAGGCAGTTGCCTCCCAAAATGAAACATTCATCATAAAACTCTTCACAGATTATTTAATCGATGACAATTAATCTGAATATTTAAAAAAATGAAACAAGAAAATTTAATACCAACACAATAGCAACCAATTCACAGTGTCCAAAGAGGGTCTCTTTCCTTAACTAATGTATATTTATATATGTTAGGTTTATATGATGTCTAGTTTGTGGATTTTTTTTTAAATCTCCATTCCCCTTGCATTCACCACTAATAAGATTGGATTTATTTAATTCATGTGCAATATATCTACATATTTAATTAATGGAACTCAATTCAGTTATATATCACAAAGTACAACAATTAAAATCTTTTGATTCACCCAAATATTTAAAAATAAAATATTTATGCCTCTTGGATCCACCGCTTATCAGTTTAGATCATGACCACACATGACATATAATCTTAATGCTTAAAATCAATCAGCCATATCAAGGATATTAATGACTATGGCATAGTCATTAATATCTTTGATACACCACAAATATTTCTCTAAAAAATGAATATCCACTCCCCGTGGATCCACCACTAATAAGTTAAGTTCTTGATCACACATGACATGTAAGATTAAAGTTTGAAATAAATTAGCCATAATCATTATTATCCTTTTACCCACCACAAATATTTAAAAATAATATCCGCTCCCCTTAGATCCACCACTTTTAAATTAAGATCATGTTCACACCTGACATAAAAGCTAAATGTTTGAAATAAATTAGCCATAATCATAAATCATAAATATCCTTTGATCATTCACAAATATTAAAAATCAAAGTACTGAAAGTACTGTTAGACGGAGGCTTCATGTATGAGAGAACACAAAAGAAATATATATGTCATATATTGCTGTAAAGAATATTATGAGAAATAATGTGTAGTTTTTTTTTTCAATTCAACATTTTTTCAAAGGATACTCCAATATTCATGAGGTTTTTGGGATATTATAATTTCATCTTTGTAATGTAAACTTCGCCTTGATTAAAGTTCACTGTTATTTAGATGAGATACTTTCAATATTAAACCTTTCAAAGTAAGAAACAGTAATTGACTAGGCCTTGTTGACATAAAACTTAGACGGGCTAACTTTTTATCCCAGTCTCACTTAAGGAATATATAGTGGAAAAGTGAGACTGAGATCAAAAGTGAGCTTGTCTAAGTTGTATGCCCCCAGGCCCGGTTTGATGAATGTAGGTTTAGTATGTTCTAGTCATGAGCCCACTGGTGGAATTAAAAGGGGCCCCTGGCCCCCTCCCTTTTGAGTCCAAAAAATACGCAATATTTGATAAATGAGTGTTTTAATTGTGGCTGTGGGCCCCTTACCTGACCTCAAACTGGTCCCCCTATTTCAGAATTTCTGGATTCAGCACTAGGCCTCAGCCTGTCAGGAGTCTCCATATTTCAAGATATCTTATTTATAGGTCACAGAGACCTACTGTTAACATAATTATGACATGTAACAGCTACCAAAATCAAAATTTCTCGGCCTTATTGTAATAATGTTATGATATGAGCTAACATGGAAAAAGAAGCAGTCAGGTAATTGGACATGAACAACATAATATAGTACAGTTTGTCTTAAACCTTTGTGATACAAAATGGGGTGACCTAGCTTGAAAGCAACACAGAATTTTCTTTAAGTAATACAACTTCATTAACATGCAATAAATGTTCGTGCCAGAACACAATTTTTTGAGTGGAATAAAATATACTTTCTTACTTTATGTAAACAGAACAATCAAGTTCATAAGACTTGCTATTTCACAAGTTTAAATTGTTTTTGGAGAACTGGAGTATTGCTTACAATAACAAAGATATATCTTGACAAATTTGACAACCAATATTTCTGGAATTATTAAATGTAGTATTTTATCATATGACAGATTAACCCAAAAAATGTCTTTCTTTACTCGTATACCAGTGGAAATGGTTGTCCTTTTCAGTTTATCTGTTTAAAACAATCATTAACAATGAGACATGATTACAAATTACGTAGAGAAAAGTTATAAATATATAACTATGATTTCTGCTTTTCAGTTAAAACAATCACTTTACCAATGATGTAGGTTAAAAAAAATTGACATGAATACCAATGATCAGAAATACATGTAATCTTGTATATAAAAAATAATTAAAGTTTGGGATGTGAAAGAGGTAAAACACAAGTATCAAATGCAAATAAGGTTCAACGATATGACAATAAGACAACTTATTTCAGAAGATATGATTTTTAATTATTAATTAGGATATTATGTGATAAATCATGTAAATCCTATGAACCAAGATTTGGGTTGTACCCAAGGGTCAAACGTTACAAATGCATTTTGATCTCAATATCAGAGTTGCCGTTTGTTTCTCTCTTATCTAATGTGAGGGTACCCCAAACACTCAAACCGCTTGTAGAAAGTGTAAATCTATTTTCATGTGTTTCCTGAAATTATACATAATATCAAATAAACAATTCAAAACTACACTGTTAATATTCCTACATATAAAAATACTATGCATTTGTTTATTCATCGATCCTTTTCAGATTACAAATCACAAGAAACCTAGTGACGCAAGCGTCAAAAATCAGCCGCAAACCAATTTATCGGTCCTTTCAAAAAGAAATTAGAAAAGGAATGAAAATGAGATTACAAACAACAATCAAGCACAAAAAATTCCATTAAAACTGAAATGCTTGATCTATTATTAAAATATCTTATATTTATACCTGCGACATAAAACATTTGCATGCGACATAGCAGGATTTTCTTCAATAAATAATACAGGTACATCTGCGCCTCCACACTTAGTTTGATACACAGGCGAATTCTGGTGGAAGTTTTTACAATTAAATATAAAACTAAAGTTTAAACTTATCTGTAACTAGAGATAGTTTATACTTTAATAAAAGAAGCAATTGATAAGTGGGGTTCCTCGATCACTCTCCGCGGATGTTAACCCCCCCCCCCCCCAACTCCCTCTAGATCCGCCACTTCATTTCTTCTCGTTCTTGTTTTGATGTGAGAACCGGCGGGAAAAGGCTCCGCATATTGTAAAACATGCTTTATCATCGTCTGTTGGAACAAAATCTCCTAATATTCTGTCTGATAAAAAATTAATAGTAAATCACATTTTTTTTTTACATACTCCGTAGGAAATGTATTTATATACACGTCATTTTAAAAAATATTAGACAAATCTTGTTTAATTAGAAAAAGTAGAACTGTTTGTTTATACTTGTATGTGACGCGATCTTTGTTTTAGACTATGCCTATCCTTGCGGTCGGTGTAACGCAGAGTCGCTCTAAAAATAGAATTCTCAAGGTAATGAAAACAATTCCACCGATAGATGGTGCTTGGGAAATCTTTCCTGTTTACATTCCATGGGCAAGACAATCCCTATACACGGAGGCTGTCATACAGCCTCCGTCTAAAAAGATAAATATCCACCCCCTTGGATCCACCACTTATGAGTTTTGATCTTGATCACACATGACATATAAGTTTATTGTTTGAAATCAATTAGCCGGAATCAGTAATGTCCTTTTACCCATCACAAATATTTAAAAATAATATCCACTTGCCTTGGATCAACCACTTTAAAATTAAGATCACGAGCTAAATGTTTGAAATAAATTAGACATGATCACAATTCATTAATAACCTTTGATCCACCACAAGTATTTAAAAAAGATAAATATCCACTCCACTTGGATCCACCACTTATAAGTTTAGATCTTGATCACACATGACATATAAGCTATATGTTTGAAATCAATTAACCATAATCATTATTATCCTTTGACCCATTACAAATATCTGTCTACTCCCTTTACATCCACCACAACTCTTATGGCTATCAAAACAATGAATATCCACTTGCCTTGGATCCACCACTTCTTAGTTAAGATCATGATCACACACAGAAATATTAACTAAACGTTGAAATAAATTTGCAAAAATCATTAGTATCCTTTGATCCACCACAAGTATTTAAAAATTCAATATCAACTCCCCTTGGATCCACCACTCATAAATTTAGACTATAATACATGACTTATAAGCTAAATGTTTGAAATCAATTAGCCATAATCATAATTAAAACAGATGAGACAAATATCTCATGTCGCTTTATCTTAGGTAAATGAGAAAAGCAATAAACAAACGAAAATATTACAACCTACAGTATTCCCTTAGATCCGCCATCATGTCTTTAGATATTGATCACCAATCTGATTTCTTCTTCTTTTTTTATCATTAGGTTAGGTATCTTTATCATTCTTATGAATGAATGAATATTATGAAAAATGAAATTAATAGTGCATCTCTATGCTACTCTGTCTGAATAAAAAAAAAGCTGAAATAACCACTTAATATCAGCCAAAAAAAGCAGGTACAATGAATATGATTAAATAAGACAACATATACATTGTATACATGTACTATGCCTTTACGGTACCTTATTTACTACTAGTAATTTTTTTAAGTTTATTCCTGTCATCAACCAGCTCGACTGTTAAATCTACATTGGATAACGAATCAATTTAGGCTTTACATAGATCATGTACATTATAATTATTAGTAATATATGATTGGAATTCATCGAAAATTCTTTGGTTTCTAATTAGAAAAAAAGAAGTTCTGAAATTATTAAAACTAAATTTTCATCCTGCAAGGTGCAGTCAGGCAATATTGATCTCATTCTGACAATATCACTTTTTTTCATTGAAATAGATCTACATGTATGTCAAACATGATATTTCTTTTTCTTATGATACTTAAACTTTCTACCTATAAACTAACTTATTGTAAGAAGACATTTATTTTTACAGAAAGCATCTATATGCATTATCAGGTCAAGGTCAGTCAATCCCTTTTGATGAGTTCTTTTGATTTTTGTCCCCCACCTTAGCGAATAAGAGAGGACATTAAATCTTATTCATCTGTCATCTGTTAAATGGTCGGATTATCAATGTCACAAAAACTTAAACTTTGGTCATATCTTTTGAATGAGATGAGATAGGGCTTTCAACATGTTCAGTAAATTATGCATGTATTACCTGTGCGAATTATTCCTTTCTTATTACAGATTACACTATCATGATTTTTTACCATTATATCTTGACCTTGAAGTATGACATACTTTTCATAAATATTAATTCTTCCTTATGACTTTGATTTAGAAGAGATAGATTTTTCATATGTCTGTTGCAAGGTATTTCTGAGCATGCTATGATTTCTGACCCCTTGACCTTTATTCATGTTTGACCTAATTAGATAAAAAAAACTTTGGAGCTACAGTAACTCTTCAATTTAAGGTATTTCCATACACATCGTATGATTGGTACTCTGTTTTCAAAGTGATAATTTTTGGTTCACAGTTTTTTAAAAGGAAAATAGAAATTTCACATCTATATCACTGCAGTTGTTAAGATCCACCCTTGTGAGTACCCCATAAAAGTACATGCAGGGATTAATTATTGAACTCATTCGCACAGACCTAATGTTATAGAATCCATAAATAAACTGAACTTGAACTTGATTAACCTTAGACAGGCACAATGTGACATACCCTACTGATACATGGGACACCCTGACAGATATTCCTCCTCCCTAAATTGACTGTTGAGTAAGACTAAGAAAACTAATAAAAGTTATATTAATTTTTGACCATGTATATTCCTCTAATATCTATCATATAGAGCTTGATTCCATTTTGCAAGAAATAACCCCCAAATTCATCATGTTCATAGCATGCTAATACTTAACATCACTGACATGTAAACAAAACTAATTCCTTCAGACACTGACTGACAGCAGAATTCCAATTGGACATTTTGTGATGTTAATGGAATAATTCACACACGCCAAATCAATCAGACTGATTTAAATACTTGCGTGAATTAATCCTTGTTAAAATAAAGTTCTTAATTCCATCATTAGGCCTGTACATCCAGACAGGTGGTCTTCTTCCTTTCCAATTTCCGCTCTTCTGTAGTCTGGTAGTGTGACTAAAATGGGTAGCGTTAAACCGGGTCCGTAGGACAATATCATTTTAACGATAGAACATTCTATCTAGCGAAACCCGGGCCGGGCCGGCCGGGAATTTCGAAACTGAAAACCGGGTTTTTGACAATAATGAGATGAATACACATTCTTTCTTCATGAAATTTACGGACATAGTTTATTACTATAAGATTTGCCTTCGCTGACAGTTTTGAATTAAAATGTTATGTTTATCCATCATTATCGCCGATTGTCCTTTTCAAGGTGACTAAAATAGGTAGCGGGCCCGGTTTACTCATTTTAGCGATTTACACTTAATCAATTTCGGTAATTATATTTACAATTATTTCCGTTAGATCTTTGTAAAACATCTTATATTTGTTGTAATATATCCCGATTATTAATTAAGCAAAGCGTTTACTAAAGTGCCGAATACATGATGACCCACCTGAAGTAGATCTTTACATTCATTCATTCATTCATTCATTCATTCATTCATTCATTCATTCATTCATTTATTTATTTATTTATTTATTTATTTATTTATTTATTTATTTATTTATTTATTTATTTATCAACACATGATTAATCCACCGTTACAAGCATATTACATGTAAATAAGGCCTAATATGTATGATCGCGTAAAGCGTCCCTTGTTCGGCCCCTTTATCAAGCACATGATATGCAATCGAGATTTTTTGTTCACACCCGTTTATGTCTCAAAAATAGTATACCCCTTACTCTTCTCGGTCTGTTGTAAAAAAAAAATTAATTGTATTTTTTATACGAGGATAATGGACTCTCCGGTCAATCTTCGGACTTGTTTGATTGTAAATGCATGATAGGAATATCAAAGTCTAAATCATTAAACAAAAGTTAAATTCTTAGTATCCACCCCACCCCCATTAATCTATATTTTATAAATTTTATTCTATATCAATAATATTTTATCCCATATTACAAATGCATGGAAATCGCGTATTTATGGTACTAGGTATGGGGAAGGGGGGGGGGGGTCACATGTATGCAATCATTTTTTAATAACTTCAGCGCGTAGAGCATGGTCGAACCACTCTGTACACACTAGATAGAAAATATATTGTAAGATTCACCCTCAGGGCTGTATTCCGAGGGGTACATTGTAACCCAGTCGTACATCACACGTGTATATATACAAGGATTCGGTTCCACACCTAAGTAGTGACACCTGTCATTTCCTGTTTATATTGCATAATAGTCGTCTAGTCCCATCTGAGAGCAGTCTACATGTACTTTCAAGAATGTTATAATTTCTGGTTTTAAAATAATGGTTCAACATTTCTATCTCAACCTAGGAGTATTATACAAAAGATTGTACGCTTTTTTTTTAATTCAAAGTTTTTAATATTGTTCTTGTTAGGATCTGATTTTGAAGGAATTTAATCATATTTCACATCTTTTTTTTCTATCGGGTTTTCAAACTCTGGACATGTAAATTTATTTATTAAAAGTGTCAGTTTGTTCAGCATTAAAAATGTTAGTTTGTTCAGAAGTAAAACGCAACTAGTGATGGGACTGGATTATGTAGATCTGGGGTGTGTAGATATTGGTTTCTCGGAAGTTAGCAAAAGGGGGTGGGTAGGTTTAACTCTAGACTCTAGTTGCTGTATTATTATTATTATTCAAACATAATGTAAGATTATGAAAATAGATAAAACCAACAAGGTTGAGGAAATTTCCGTTGAATCCAACTAGGATTAAAAATAAGAAACAAATTCACGTTCCGTTTATTTTAAGACACCCCTGCGCAAAAATATGAATGGTTCCGTCCAAACCTAAAACGTTTCGATGTCATCATGGTCAATATATCTCGAAGTAAGGTCTTTTGTAACATTTACGAAAAAATCAAAGGCTGTATTAATCAATAAATTAATGATTAATAAAATAATAGTTTTAATTCTTCCTTTCAAAATGTCTCATATCCTATCTACTAATCTAGTCTTCTTACTACTGAGGACAATATCAACATTATACGATCCGCTTTACAGAGTTACGTCCCTTTCTAAGATCGAAGATAAAGATTTAAAATACATATGGTCATTTCAGTAACCTAAAATTATTTTCCCATCTAAACAATAAAAGCTAGTGTATTTTTCATTAACAATAGTTTTGACAGTAATATTTTATTTTGAAAGTTTAATAAAGAAAAACGACAATTTATAGAATCTTGATTTAAATTCTTCATGAGTATCAAAAGCTGTCTCCGGAGAACACTTGGTATATAAACAATGAAAGAAACTATAAAATATGGCGATGACTATTCTTATTTTCATGTTACACTTCTGTCTACAATCTCTCAACTGAAAGACAATATAAATCTACATAGAAACAAGAAATGGTACATGTATAAGATGTAAAGCATATATCCACTCTGTATGACATGAACTGGTGCCTTACTATATATTGCAAGTAAGCAAGATGCAGTCGCGATTTGCTGCAAAACTGTAGTCAAGTTAATTAAGTAGACAAAATGTAGAAGGATGCTGCCATCTTACACGTACTCAAGTGATTTTTACTACATATATATTTAAATCTTAAGAACTGCACAACCTTAACAATGTACGTCAACACCAATTATAGAGTATTAACGGAAAGCTTAAACAATATTCCTTATACATTTCATCGTTATTTGGTAAACCAAAAAAAAAAAAAATTCAAAGACCAGCTGAATATTTCAGAATGCTTTATACTTAACATGCTTAATCTATTCCAAACTTCCCCTCAAGTGTTGATATACAACTAACAGAATTTTTTGTTATTGTTCTCTCTCTCTCTCTCTCTCTCTCTCTCTCTCTCTCTCTCTCTCTCTCTCTCTCTCTCTCTCTCTCTCTCTCTCTCTCTCTCTCTCTCTCTGCATGGTTTTTTTATTCCACTTATCCTGTCAACAACTAAAATTGAAATTTTCTGGGGGGAACAAAATAAAAAAAAAATGAAAAAAAAAAAAAACTAACTGTGGGTGCAATAATTTTATACAGAGTCAAGAGAGAGAGAGAGAGAGAGAGAGAGAGAGAGGAAGCCATGTATTATTTAATGACCACTGAGTACTGGCATACAATGTACCTAATTATTAAATTATGATGATTTTAATTGGAGTGATGAATCATGAAAAACAGTCTTAATTAAAACCCTTTGATTAGTGTTGTCATAAACATGATAAAAGGGATGAATTGCAGATTGATTTTCAATTTATTAATTCTGAAAATCTGTATAAATTTGTAAAAGATCAATTAAATTGAAATCAGTGAATTATCCCTATTTCACACCTTTGAAAATATATTGGAGAATTTTGCCCGAAGGAATGTTCTCACACCTTTCAGAGTTTCAGTCTATATGATGATATACCCGGTATATACATATATTCAAGAATTCATTTCCACACAGACTGATCATTACACGAGCCATTTCCTGTTTACTATATCCATTTGTGTATACATAGCTGGTTTCAGAGTAACTAGCTACTCTAAATTTTTTTTTAAGTTTTCCTGGTAAAAAGCACATTTCAAAGTGTTCATTGATGAAAAAAAAAAAAAAAAAAAAAAAAAAAAAAAAAAAAAAAAAAAAATGAAAAATTAACTTTTTTTGTAATTTTACCAATTGATAATTATTGTTTTATTGCCATTGAAAACAGTCATTGACATATTTATAAATTTCCAAATACTTGGATGTAAGCAGAGACATAATAACTGTTATTAAAGTCTCTGAGATTCTCTAAGGCTTCATACTTAATGTTCAAATGACATTGAAATGTTATACATATACATGTACTGTACAACTGATTTATGTATATACATTAAACCTATGAACTGTATGGTTCTTGGTAATAAACAATACAATGGTTTGCTCATTCAAAATCATTTGCAACTTATTTTCATAAATAAGAATTCATACATGTATTACTCAACTTCTTCATATATTTCTTATTAAGCAAAATTAAAATGTACTGTATCTTCATGGAATACTTTTCCAACATTTCTTTTTAATTTTACCAAATTAATTTGTGAATGCCTACATAAAACATATGACCTTTTCTATTAAAATGTTCTTACTGGTGCAGATTATAACCACTTAAAACAGAGTTGAGACTTCAAATTATGAATTGTAAGAGGACTGAAATTTACAAAGGGAGAATCCATCATCATGTTATACTCAGTCAATCGTACTAGTGTGTTCTCTTAACTGGCCATAACTTTCTTATTTTTCAATGAAATTTGGCAAGTATGGATTTATTTTTCTTGTAAAAGTATGGTCTTTCTTAATCTAAAACACAGGAGTTCGCGTACCTATCAATTTTACCGAAAATTTCAGGAAATAAAAAAAATACGTAATACCTATAATAATAACACAAGGAGTGCAACGCATTTTAGGTCACCGGGGAACCCCTCGCTTATAACCAGGCTGTCGCACAATCATTTTTCAATTGAATATTATAAAACACAAACCAATCTTTTCGGAAGGGACCATTCTTTATGCCAGTTAATGCATGTGATTTTAAACGCATGATTTACACCAGCAACAGTGACTTTTTCCTACAACTTCGCTCAAACATTCGTTGTCCGCGACGCCATGACGTGACGTATTACTATCACA
Organism: Saccostrea cuccullata; assembly: GCF_032062105.1. NCBI lineage: Eukaryota > Metazoa > Mollusca > Bivalvia > Ostreida > Ostreidae > Saccostrea > Saccostrea cuccullata. Next base: position 26,473 of record NW_026925567.1, read on the forward strand.
GGTTCGCAGTGAATAGCGGT
>NW_026925568.1:0-26629 GCF_032062105.1 Saccostrea cuccullata
TTAATTTTGCTTAGTTTTATTAATTTTAAAAGTTTTAAAAATTGCCTTGAACAGTAAATACGCTTCAATTTACTATGATGTGCCAAATATTGCGCAATGGAAACCCTAGTGCCCCCATCATTTAAATAGCAGCTTCATGTAAATTTGGTCTTAAGGCATTTGAAAGGTGTCTAGGAGTCACTTATTATTCTTCATTATTTAAAATGCCATCGAGATACAGTAGGTAATATACTAAGGTCTATATTTTTGCGTACTTTTTAAATGAGGGGTTTCTTATTTGTACAAAGACGACATGACCTTAGCTTGTTCAAGTCTCCAAGAAAAAGTATCCTTTTGTATGGATTAGTTCATAAGAATAGAAATATATAGATAGCAAAACTCAAAGTCTGATTCAATGTTTATGTCACAGGGTGAATTATAACTATTTTATTTATATTCATATCACTTTCATATCTTATCATAAGGCATCATTTCATTATAGTAACTAGTGAATTCCGTTGTCACTACTGAATGTACTATGTTTATTCACTGCCTCATTTATTAATTCATTCAATTGAGCGGGTGAGTGGTCTGTGAGATTATATGAGTGTGTGAGTGATCCAACAGGATTTTCTCTGTCTGAAATATATGCCTGGAAAAAGAGCAAAGTAAATTTTTAACAAGAAGTCCATAGGACACATCACTAACCTGAGCATATTGGGTAGAAAAAAACACAAATCAGTTCAGTATTGAAAAGTAAGACTTAAATTACCGAGAATGCTTCCATTTCTATAACAATGTCACTACTTTTCTCGAACAGAAGAATTTTTCTTGTATATTCGTACGTAAAACTTTCATCCCCATTTTGGACCCATCCTCCCTCCTGAAATCATGATTTGAACAAATGTGGATGTACACTACCTAAAGATGCTTCCACATCAATATATCTAAATATGACTTTTCTGTTCTATAGAACAGTATATTTCCTATCAAAAAACTTCGATCTATTATTTAGCCCCGTCCTAACCCCCCTCCCCCATGTTCTTAAATGTAAGATCAAATTTGTATGGAAAGCCAATGGGTTCAAAATTCCAGCTCTGTAATTCCTAAAATGTACACATGTAAACCTGTATTTGTAAATTGTAAATCTTAATTTCATAATCAGTCAATTGTTCATTCCCAAATTTGATAGTTGATACTATCCATGCGTAGCTTGACAAGTGTAAAATGTAAATGCAAATTTTGCCGATGCTCTCGTGTAATTATTAGACTTACGATTTGTCAACTTGTAAAATTTAAATTGTTCTTTCATGATTTGAAAATTATGCAAGGTTGCATTATGCTAACACCTTAGACGAAAGGGGGCGCTGTAGGGGTGTTAGGTTAATTCGTTGCTTAACAATTTAATCATTTCCTCAATGCGTCCAGCAGTGCATCAGACATCAGTATAATTGATGCGGCTGGCCTAGGATAGCAAAAAAGTTGAGAAAATTCTTTGTTGCCCTATACACTACAGGGTTTAGAGAACGACGATGATGATGAATGCGTCCTACCAGGCTCAAATATTAAGAAAGGCTGATGAAATATTTAACAAGAGGCCCAGGGGCCACATCGCTCACCTGAGCAATTGGCTAGGAAAAAGCACATATCAGATCAGAACTGAAAGTTTACTGAGGGGGGGGGAGGCTTGAATTTTAACCACCAGAGGGTCATGATTTGACCAAACTAGATTCTACACTACCTGAGGATGATTCCCTATAAATATCACTATAAGCATGGCTTTGAAGTACTTGAAAAGAATATTTTAAAAGGATTCCCTATATATTCCTATGTAAAACTTTTATCAGCCATTTGGCCCCACCCTACCCCCGAGGGTCATGATTTGAACAAACTTGAATCTACACTACCTGAGGATGATTCCACATGAGTTTCACCTTTCCTGGCCCAGTGGTTCTCAAGAAGAAGATTTTTAAAGATTTTTCCTTTATAGTCCTATGTAAAACTTTGGTCGGCTGTTTTGGCCCCACCCTACCCCCGGGGGTCATGATTTGAACAAACTTGAATCTACATTACCTGAGGATGATTCCACAAGAGTTTCATCTTTTCTGGCCCAGTGGTTCTTGAGCAGATGATTTTTAAAGATGTTTCCTTTATATTCCTATGTAAAACTTTGATCGGCCATTTTGGTCCCACCCTACCATACCTATAAATTTGAATCTACACTACCTGAGGATGATTCCACATGAGTTTTATCTTTCCTGGCCCAGTGGTTCTTGAGAAGAAGATTTTTTAAAAACGCCATTAATTTTTCTCTAATTCATTATTATGTTATGGCCAGTATAAGTTATGGTCCCCTCATGAATAAGTAGAAGAGTCATATAAATATTTGAACCAGCTTATCAAGAAGAATTCTCCATTATCTCTCCCCCCCCCCCCCCCCGCAGCCACAATTACGAATTTTGTTTTAGCCTGTGAATGAATTTTTTTAACAGACATGAAGTTCCGCCCTCATTTTGAAAACATACATGTATTGACAGAATCATCTATATTTTTGTAAAGTACACATTAGTTTGTATGTATACGGAAAATTTAAATTAAAAATTATTTCAAGTTATCATGGTAGTTTTTTTCCTTTTTTTCTTCCACACAGATGACTATTTTTGCGTTTATAAATAATCATCAATATATTTAATGATATTTCGCCAGGTTTAAGACTAACACACTACTAGCAAGGGGGAGGATGTCATCCTCTTTGCACCACCCATTGAGTTTGTATACATTAATCAGATGATTTTATAGAGCCAAACTCATTCTAGAAGGTATGCTCAAAGGATCTCTTGTTGGGTTACATATAGTTTATTCCATGCATTCTCATGAAGGAAACATGAAAAATGAAGTTTAAAAAAAGGCTGACGTGTCTTGGGCCCAAATCACAAAAAATCAGAACATGTGAATAATCTATTCCTCATGCATGTAGTATCGTTTTTTGAAAGGGGCACGCACAAATACAATTGACACTTTTATCTACCCCCCCCCCCTTGGGGGGGGGGGGGTATGACAAGACAATTCGATCCATAGTTATGATGGGTTTGATACTAAATTACAGCAAAACATGTTCGAGAAAAAGCGGGAAGGGGGAGTCCCCTCCGATAATACCTACCCAGTCTTTACGCTTCTTTATAAAACTGAATAATAAAACTTTTGGGTTCTATTCTCTCGGTACCTCTCCGCGCGCAGATTTATATAGGGGGTTGGGGGGTTGGGGGTGGTAATCCGGACCCCCTCCCCCGGAATGTACAAAGTTATTAAATGTACATACTGAAGCACATACATAATGACTTTGATCCCACCTCCACACACACACACACACACACACACACACACCAGCACAAACCACAACCACCAAGACGGAATAGGTTATAATAGGTTATTATTATTTTGTCGAAGAATTTTGGTTGGAAATATTTTGACTGGGGTGCACCTCGCACCATTTGGAATTATTTCCCGAGATTCTCGCCAGCTCTATATATGCCAAAGAGCGAAGCTGTGTGTTTAGATCCCGTTCTTTCTATATTAATTTTAAAATGTTCTTTGTTACCAGCTTCTAACGGTTTGAAGGCATAATATCATGTGTACATGCATAATACAAAGGATCATTTTAGCTTTGGGGCGATATGACTTGCCACCCTTATAGCGCCCCCTTTTAAGAGCCATTCTCTTGTAATGATTTTTTTTTATGAAATTTTATATAGGAACTGTGGCACGCGTAGTCTCAGAATTTCTCCAAACTCTCTAAGATAAAAGTCATTGATACTCTACACTGAAATCAGGCAAAAATTGGTTGCTATGTTTTATAGTTACCATGGCAACATGTCTTAAAGTTCGAAAAATGGCATTTTTTAACATGTTTAGAGCCAAATAGTTAACATTTCCGGCAAAGCAAACAATTGGCAATGACTGTTTCCAAAAGTTGAAGGTCAGATGTCTTAAATGCATGATAAACATGTTTGGTGAATCAACTATTACATACGTTACTATGGTAACAAAGTATTCAAAAGTAAAAAAAAAGTCATTGAATTTTGTAAAGTCATACACGTAAAAATAAAAAGCAATTATAGGATGAAATGTGACCAAATAATAGAAAAAAGAGCCTTGAAACATATATCAAGAACAAAATATGATATTTCATTTTGGTTGGCAATGGTTGCCATGGTATTTATACCACAGAGAGCCTTCAAAGTAACACTATGTATGTTTAAATCTGATCCTATCTTTTAAAAAAGCACATTTCCTCATAACTAATGATCAATTTTTAAACATATTGGCGTGCTCCTAGTTTTCCCGTTTGAAAAAAATTCAGATGAGATTCTTTAAATAGAGCGTTGCTATGGAAATAAGAGCAGAAAATATATGCTTAAAAACCTGAAAAATATTTTCTTTACTTGGATGCGTACCCTTAAATGTAGATTCCCAAAACTTTTATGATTGATATTAGTTAACAGCTAACCTGACTTTTAATTTTGACTATCATCCAATCTCTAAGTGGATGCAAGAAGTTGGCACACAGGGGTTAACATTGATATAAAGTTCACAAAATCGAACATTTTCCCTTCTTGGTAACCATAGCAACAGTGCTGTTTTCTTCATCAAAGTTTATCTATATATATGATATTAAACTTCAGTTCTAACAGATATGTACTATTCAAGCTGAGTCCTTTAATTTATTTCTTGATTATATGGCAATTTAATTCTTAATGCACCGAAAAATAATTCACTTTGAAGCACTGGTACTTTGTTTCCATGGTAACACTACAAAGAAGTAGCAATTACACCCAATTTTTCTTATGGTTTTGGTGTTGCAGGGTCCTAAGGATGCATATTTGCCAGTCTTGTATTTTCTTGTTTTTCCTCAAGAAAGCAGCATTAACCCAATCTTAGTTACTGGTTTTGCATGGTTACACTGTGTTACCATGGCAACCATAAAAGTTATTTAAAGAATAATATTGCTTATACTTATATACTTATGGTCAAACATTTTCATTGTTTTTTTTAAGTCGTTGATTGAGTTTGAGCATGTAACACCTACCATTAGTGAATAAGGAGTGTTTTTCAGCATATTTCAGCATTTTAAATGTATTCCAAATGTACCCTTGGTTACCACTTACCTAGAGAGATGTCTAACAGTTTCTTTACAGTATAAGTGACATCAAGGTGTCATGTTTTTGTGAGAATGGTTTGTTAGCTTTTTCTAGTTTTTATTAAGCCACAGTCAAGATTTAAAATGGCTCAAAATCTCGACTTTTCAAAATTTTCCGGCTGTTGCCATAGCAACCGAGCAACTAGCAACAAAATTTTGTTTGATATTTGTTTCTTGTGTCAAGTACTAAGCATGGGTGAAGTTTCATCAAAATCGGTTACCATGCGTGGCAACGAAATTTAAGTGGTTACAGAGAATGGCTATTAAAATGCATAATTTACAAATCACGAAAGTACATTTTACAAGTTGACAAATTGCAAGTCTACGAATTACACGTGATCATTGATATAACTTGCATTTACATTTTTACACTTTTCAAATTATGTTGGATAACTTACAATCAACAAATTGTGAAAGAAAAAATGACAAATTATGAAAGCAGAATTTACAATTTACAAATTCAGGTTTACATGTGTATGTTTTAAGAATTACAGATTTGAAAGTGTGCACCCGTTGGCTTTCTATCAATTTGATACATGTACATGCAGTATAAATTATTTCAAAAATTCATGAAAAGAAAAAATCAACAAATAAACTGTCACCATGTTCAAAATCTGCATCTCTGGTTAGTAAATCTAAGGGAAGTTACTCTATGTACAAAACTGGAAAGCAGTAGAAAACTAGTTGCAGAGGGTGAATCTGATGAAACAATATGCAACAAGAAAAGGAAAATACAGACCTTTGTATAGCTACAAATCCTTCAACTTGTTGTCCACATGAAGCAATGCAGAGGATCACACATATTACCACACATTAACGCCAAGACAGAAATATGTGCTCCTTTCACATCATAAACAAAAATATCCGTTTATGCCTCTAAAAATAAGAAAAGATTTCAAATGCTTAAGGAAGTTAATAAATAAGGAACATCAGGTCACAGTCATTACACTTCTATTTACGAGCATATATAAAGCACAGCATATGAATTAACACATGTACATACACAATAATACATATATTTATACAATACATACTAACATTTATCACAAAAGAAATAAAACACTCTTCTTAGCTTAATTTTATCCTCTGGCTATGTCAACTCCACTCCTCTATACAAATTTCAACTTTTTTCTCTATCTTTTTTCTTTTGCAATTGACACAACTCCCCTAAAACTCTAGCCCATGGGAATCTCATTATTATTTTATTTTTTGCTTTTTTCTTACAATATGCCTTCAATATTCAAATAAATAGCTTAAAATAATATTTTGTTACTTTCTTTTTACTGAATATTGTAAAGATTGGGGTCTCTATAATATGTTCTATATATATTTTGAAACATTAATAATCTTTGCTTTTTAGCAAACATGAGATAATTGCGTTGATATCCAATTCCCCTTTCGATAAAGTCAATTTGTTTATCAGAAATGAAATGAAATAGTTTCATTACAAATTTATATTCTTTCCAATTTCTTTGAAAAAGTAAATAACATTTTGAAGTACCATTAAACTGCTTTTCCTTTAATAGACAAATCAATTGTATTATAATCTTGTCAAAGCATCGTGGTCAAAAATACATGTACATTATTTTCATGGATAATTTGCATAATTTAGAGAAAAAATATGGATTTTAATTGGATAACATTGTTGAATTTTAAAATATGAATTAATACCTGAATGTGTTGAGAATGTGATTTTAAAAATATTAGATAATCGATTGTTTTGTTTTAAGAATAAGCGTCGACATTTTAAAAATAGCAGTAAAAGCAGTCATTCGACCATATTCTATAAACCTTCAATTCTTCAAAGCAGAATTGATCTTCTTTTTTCAGTCTTACTCACAATTATCTAAATTAACACAAAAATTCTAATTTTAAAAAGTTATTTTGGAAACATTTTGTTGATCTTTTTTAAATGATAACCTCCTATAAACTGTTAGATTTGTTAGTGGAATGCAAGATTTTTCATAGGAACATTATATATTGAACATTGGAGATAATAAAGTATCCGAGCTCATACATCTTTTTATACAATACAAATCAGAGAAAAGCGAACAGGGATCTTTTAAAATAATCACAGATGCGATCCGGTACCATGAAGGAGTGAGCATCCCTTACCACTTGTCACACATATAATAAAGAAAAAAAAGAAAAGTAAGATATTTCACAGTTCTGACTTGATTAAATAAATAATGGCAAGCAACAGTAATAAAAGGGATAGAATATCCCAAACACACTTGTGTGCAACCATCTTCATATCATTAAAACAAATATTCATTGAATATTATTTTCATATCATAAGGATTTTAGAAGTTTCACTTTAAAATACCTTACAATATAATTGCTTGGTCAAAAAAATCATATCTTTGATGTTTATCATATCCGCTAGATTTGAAAGGTAAGTAATTAAAAGTGTAGACTTGCCTATATAATTTGTTTATTTGGTTACAAAATCTAGGTTTGCATTAAGATAGAATTTTCAAATTAGTCTAGTTTCTGCATTACAAGTAAATGCAAAATTGCTATTGTTATCTTTTTGTAGTAAAATATACGTAAAACAAAGTGTGTACTTTTAAAGTCGATTAATTCGTTATTGTTATGCCCTTGTGTGTTTAATGTTGAAATCAGGATAGGTACTTCAAATGAAATGTGGGCTATAGGGTGGCGTATCTCAAGTGTTTTATGTTTCACTCGTATTGCGTATAGGAAAAATGCATCTAAATCATTAAAAGTTTATTAGAATTTTTTAAGCATAGTCTAAGGGAATGTAAATAAAAAATAAACAATATCAAAGTATAAATGTACGCTTTAAAATTTATGTACACATGTACATATACACTTAAGTTTGACATATCCAGATGGAAAATGAATTTTACGTAAGGAATTATGTTATAATGAATTATAATTCATCCAGCCTTTCTGGAAGGTCACGTACAAATTATAAGGGAAAAAGGAAGTGTCCGAATTGCTGAAATATAATTTATAGCAATACGAATCTTCCTAATGCTCGTTGATAATAACGTTTGTTAATGTCAATTGAATGGTCTTACATGTAAAGCATATAAGTTACCAATTTCAATGCACGAGATGCGCATTTCAACAAATAATGTCTCCATGTGATGCTCATGGCAAAATATTTATTATGAAAATCCAAGTAAGATAAGTTTAATAGCATTGGCCATGAATTATTACTTAAGTATGAGGATAACGTCCAGAAAACGGAAATACCTGAAGACAATTCAGTTAAAAACTCAATTGTATGACAAGCAGGAACATCTTGATACATTTGTATTAGAACTTTTTTTTCTGAAAGCATCAAGGTCTAAGTAAAAGTCTCAGAAAGACATAGAGTTAAAATGTCATATGATTTGAAAGACATGTACGTATTTTAATGAAAATGAACATTTTCCTTAACATGGGAAACAAAAAGAGAAGAAATATTTTTTCAAACAATTGAAAATTGTTAAAATAAACATTGTACAAGTTTATTGATTTAATAAAGAAATGTTTTCTGTGAGTTGTTGGTGTGTAAATCACTCAGACTTGTCAAGTAGGCATACTTCAGGAAGCGCGCTAGCTTCAATAAAATATGCCTACATTTGTGCGCGCAAAGTTTGAAAAATTATCGCGGGTATGTTAAGGAAGCATATAAGTCATTTTCGGGAAATTTAGACTTTTTAAAGAAAATTAAGTATGGTAATTTACCAAAACCGCTGATAAACGTAAATTATTATTATCTATTGCATAAAGATAAAAGAGAGTCTAATGCAACAACGTGCATCACCACCACGACATCAAGTGACTTCTATTAATAGCGAAATTTTCCTTAATAAAAAAGCTTACAGAACAACAATACCCCGGAGTTTAATAACTTCTTGGAGTAAATAATGTAGTTGAAAAACATCTATTTTGCCAAAAAAAGTGCTCCTAGAATCCCACTGTCCTGTCAGTAAAATAATTATTCCACACATTCGCACGAAACCTTACCCGATGTTTTGATTTTTTTTTACATATGAACCGAGATTTTTCGTAAAATCATGCTTAACACGGGATTCTAGTAGCTCTTTCCTAGTATTTTAGTAGGCAAACTTTCCATTTGTACAAATCTTATGTTTTGAATTATACAGCTTATTGCTGTTCTGTTGCATTATTCTTGTCACAAATGACAGAGGAAAGGCCGACCGGGATACGTATATAGCTGACTACCTTCGAAAGAGAATATAATCGATGGGAATAAATTAGCATACCTGTTTTATTATCTGAACTCCATATGAATTTCACACAATATTCACGATATTTGCTTTTAAACTCCATTTTACGTATCCTTGAACATGCCGTCTTAGCCAAATTCTCTTTACACGACATGATCAATTCCCAAGTTACTTGATATACACATATGACGTCATCGGTGGTAGATTTTAATCAAATTGACAAAATACAGCATAAAAAATAAGTACTTTTTATTTTTGTTAATGTTAACACGTTTCTATTAATTTTCTTGAGTTAAATTACATCTCTAAATATCAAATATTACGAAAACTTTTGTTCTAAAATTGACGTCATCTCGCCAACTATGACGTCATAATGTAGCACTGATTTAGTCAAGGTAGAATATTCTGCTTGCTTCTTTATTATCCCTGCGCAAGTATATTTCCAACGGAACTTATTAATATTATAGGGTTATTGAACTTATATTGGTGAATATTGGCACGCGTTGGCTGTTGAAATGCACGAGCTTGTGAGAGCATTTTAACAGCCAACGAGTGCCAATATTCACCAAGATAAGTTCAATTTCTCCTTTATTATATAGCTAAAACATTTCCACATAATTTGTGATAATTATTCCAACAACAATTTCACCTAGGAAAAAATAAAAATGGTCAATGACATAAAATGTTTCAAGTGAATTAAGTTATCACAGACAATTTACAGCTAATTACATGTATATTATTAATATTTTCTTTCTCAAATTAATGAATTTTTAGTATCGGTATTCAAATTAACGTCTGTCCTGTTAGCGTTCAATATTGCATAATTCCGATGACCCTACCAAGCGATATGATTTGCTTATTTAAGTTTTAATGGGTCTAATACGTACCATATTTTAATGAATAATTTCATTTTTGTGTGAAAAATAAACACATCGTACCTAGATCCACTTCCTTTCTTTAATTTAGCTCTGAGAATTTGACCAGACGACTTTTTTGTTTACAACGGGGCGTTCGATATATAACGCTCGTATTCGGAATGTTTCGGGCATACTCATATACGTAATTAATACAAAGTTAGCGTTCAATAAAATGTCAAGATATTGAACGCTAAAATTTTCTAGATTTTTGGTAGTATTTTATCAGAGACTATTTATTAGCTATATAATATTGTTGTTTATTTCTTAAGCAGCGGACTGATGAATGTAGTTGGTGAGTCGGGGTGGTTGAAATTGTGTATAAGGCCTCTCATTTTGTCTTAAAATGAATTGTCCTACACGGTACAGCCTAACGGGGATCGTACCTTGTCGCAATCGGGGATCGTACCTTGTCGATTCAATTGTTTGGGGGATGATTTCCTTTATAATATAATTTTCCTTAATAAATGATTAGCAAATGATTGAAAACAAAGACCTGCAAAATATACAAATAAATGGCCATCCTTATCTAGGTTAATAATCACTTTAATATCCAAAGGTGAATCAAATAATTACAGATGATTATGTAAATGGCAGTGGGTAGGCTATTAATGCTGGCCAACCTCGGGCTGACGCTTGTACTGCAGCCTTATTCAGGACACAGTCAGTACAAGTGACAGCCCTTCAACTGCTGTGCACACTGCTAGCCTTATTCAGGCGAACACACTGCACACAACAGCCTGGTTGCCAAACAGGTCGACAAGACGGATTACAGCTGTGGTGGCTAACCTTCCTTACTGGTTAGCCTCTGAGTGGCTTGCCACTCGCAAAACACAACAGCCTTTTTTTTATTATTTTTCTTTTAGACTAGACCTTACTTATTTTATAAGGTCGACTTCTTCTGTAAGCTGACTTTATAGTCTCACTTATATCGCTGTCTGTTCACACACGTGTTGTACTCTCCGCAGCTTACACAGGAATGAATGCTTGATACTGCGATTCAGGCTTTATATACTTTTTAAAGCGGATGTTTACGTTCACATCCTAATCACGGAACCCGAATGATTACAATATAAATTTCCGGAATATTACAGAAGTAGTAATTTTAGAACTCAAGTTTTATAATATTGGTATTAAGAGAGGTAATTCAAGGTAGGGTTTTCTCTGGAATCCGACTAGATAAAATATTCAAAGTACATTTGCTTTTATGCCTTTAACATTTTGGTGTAAGAGATTTAAAAGAACATATTTTTCTTTCCTCGTTACAATTGTCCAATTTTAAATAGAAATGGTAAACAGCGTTTGAAAATTGTAGGGACTGTATTTTGTCGGAATGGTGGCCTATGAAAATATCGTCTTCTCTGCCTCTCAAAATTATTATAAAATAATGAATTTAGTTATAATTTATACGCAATCAAAGACCTTAAGAATTTTTCAAATGTAGGTTAAATTAATGATAAAGGGCTAAAGTTTCTAAAAAAAAAATTTAACAAACTATATTAGCTAATTAGACATTTTGTTTTTATTTTGTTATGCTGTATCTGTCATTTGGATTAAAATCTACGTCATACGTGTGCATCGAGTAACTTGGATATTGATCATGTTGTGTAGAGAGAAGTTGGCTAATACGACATATACAAAGATACATGAAAGGCAGTTAAGAAGCAAATATTGCGAGTATGATGTTATTCCATAGGGAATTAAAGTTTATTAAACAAGTATGTCAATTTATTTTCATCGACTATGTTTTCTTTCGAAGACAGTTACATATCCCGTTCGGCATTTCCTCGGCCACTCTTGACAAACATGATGCCAGAGAACAACAGTAAGCTGAATATATCAAAAAAAGATTTGTACATATGAAAAGTTTGCCTTCTAAAATACTTGGAAAGTGCTACTAGAATCCCGAGTACTACATGCTTGTACTAAAAATCTCGGGTTATATGTAAAAAAGAATGTAAAACATTGGGTAAGGTTTTTTTGGTAATGTGTTGAATAACTATTTTGATGACCAGTTAGTGGAATTCTAGTAGTACTTTTTAAATAAAATAGATGCTTTACAACTATATTATTTACCCTAAGAAGTTATTAAACTCCGGGTATTGTTGTTCTGTTCTGTCTTTTATATTAAGGAACATTTCTCTATTAATTAAATAAATAGAAGTCACGTGATGCCGTGGTGGTGGCGCACGTCATTGCGTTAGACACTCTTTTATCTTTATGCAAGAGTTAATCATAGTTTATTGTTATCAGCGGCTTTCGTAGATTATTCAACTTAATTTTCAATAAAAAGTCTAAATTAACTGAAAAATAATTATAATGCTTCCTTAACATACCCGCACATCTTATATGGAGCAAGACATGGCTAACCTGGAACACGGTGCAAAAAACAATGGGGGATGTATTTTAGTGTCAGCAAAGTTTATATGCCTAGTATTTCACAAAAGTCTACCAAGTGAACGGAGCCATCCTCAGAGGAGTACAGACAAACCCGTACCTAGTGGTTACGAGGGTTGTCCAAAAAGTTCGTGGACAATGACGTTTTTGTGAAAATAAATGGTTCTATATAAATCTGTTGTATATCAAAACATTTCTTAAGAAAAAAAAATGAAAATGATTTAATTTTTGTTGATGGAACTTCATATTTTTGTAAAAATCGAGGTCTTTAAAGGTCGCGGATAGTGCGCACGGACCAAGGTTAAAATGTCATAAACTCTGATATAAAGGATTTGGATAAAAATGATTTTTTTCTGTATAAGACAAGTCAAAAATTAATAAAAAAAAAATTATGCAACACAAATAAAGAGGCTATAATCATTTTATGATATCTTAAATATCGCTTACTATATGGACAGTACAAATACTTAAACAAAACCCGTAACAAATATGTGTCCAAACTCGACAAAAAGAGCGACGTCAGCCGTTGGCATGGACCAGCTTCCGATTAAAAAATTAAGTTTTTATACGGTTGAAACTACGTAAAAGACAAAATACATGTTAAAACATCTCAAAATTATTGAAATATATTTAGTCTTCCTAATTTGAGATTGGTATATACGATTTTTCAACAAATTCGTGTACAAATTCGATGACATTACAAGAATTTAAAAAAAAACATGAAATTTACTGAAAATGGATATTTCTATTCATGACGTTGTTATAAAACTAGCACAGCGTCGGACTGGGCTGTGCAATTTGTGTATACAAACTGTTTTTTTTTTAGATGACGCTCGTAATTTTTTATGCATTGTTTTTAATTTTGAAAATTAAATTATAATCTATACTTTATGATTATTGCTAGCACTTGGAAGTACATTGCGCCTTAAAAAAGAAATTTAGCGTGTGTCCATGAATGTGTTAAGTCAAAATCCAAATGTTTGACGTTATAATGAAATTAGCTTAACGTCAGCCTGGTCCGTACGCGCAATCTGCGATGTTTAAAGACCCCGATTTTTTAAACAAATATCAAGTTTCATCAAGAAAAATTAAACCATTCTGACTTGGTTTTTTTCATAAGAAATATTTTGATATACAATGGATGCATATAGAACCATTTATTTTGACAAAAACGTCATTGTCCACGAACTTTTTGGACACCCCTCGTATGTCGTCATTAGACCTTAAAAGGACATTCTAGGCTTTCTGAGACGGAATGTCAGTCATAGCCCTTCATCAATTTTGCAAAACTTTGATTCCCTGTCAGGCTTAATCGAAGGGGTCTTGTTTTGAACAAACCCCACTCTACACTACCTCATTAATTTTCCAGAAAATAAGACCAACCATGGTTTTGCCGTTCTTGAAAAGATTATTTAATAATATTTTTCAATATTATACTTTCATGTAAATAACTTGAATCTGATTCGTCGAGAATCATTTGATAAAAAACACTACTACCCGCTGAATAATGAAACCACGCCCTCCTGCGTAGCAACAGTCAACATTGCTTGACGACAGGTGGTATTACAAAAATAGCGACTACGCGGAATTTATGCGCGCACGGTTCACTGTAATATGTATTTGAATAAAATATTAAGTATAATATAAGAAATATCGCATGTAGCTGAGTGTAACATTGAAAATTTTCACAATTCGAAAACCATTGCGCCTCGGTTGACAATGGTTTTCATGGGGTGAAAATTTTCAATGTTATACTCAGCTACATGCAATATTTATATAATGGTCCCAAATTGTGGCCCAACCAACCCCGAGGGTCATATGTTCAAGAAACTTGATTTCTAACTACCTGTGGATGCTACCATGTAATTTTTTGCTAGCTTCAAGAAGATTTTAAAATATTTATTTCTATATCATCCTATTTAAACCATTGTGCCCCTTAACCTCCTTCGCTCACTTTAATCTTCACTACGAATACCTGACGGTGCTTTCATACAAATATGACCAAGCATGAAATTCCTTTTTTTTGAGAAGGTTTTAAAAGATTTTTCCGAATGTATTTCTATGTTCAACTTTGAACCCCCACTTTCCCATTCCGGTGTCATAATTTGAACAAATTTTATTTACAATATCGGATACCTTAGGATGATTCCATGATGATATGATGTAACATGACTTTGATATTTGAAAGAAGGTTCCTAAAGAATTTTTTTCACCTTTATAATTCTATCGCAGCTAGGATAAGGCTGCCCGTAAAATATCAAACTGTTCAAACCGTAGTAATTTCTCTGAACTACCTAGATATGACGTCATAATAGAATATGACGTCAAGTCACTGCATACTTGAGCTAGCATGACGGGGAAAGTGTCATAATTTTTACATGGCACGTAGATTTATTTTGGGAACTTATTGCTTTATGATGTTGAACATTTGAAATTTGAATATCCTTATTCCTTTTGCTTGCCCGATATGCACATATTCAAACAATACCAAAACATATGTGTGAAACGCTCCCCATACACGTCCGAAGACAGAGTTAGAATTTATGAATCGTGTTTATATTGGACTGGCACAAGTGATAAACAAGGACAAATTAAAGATATTCTGTTTGAATCTACAAAAACAATATGTCCTCTAACTTAATATTGCTGGGGGATTGTGTGTAGTTTATCCATTTTTGTATAAAGAGTGGAAAATGCCCCTTTTTATGTTGGTAAGTTGAATTTCTCCTGCCCCAATTAAACCTGCCCAAGCACTCTCTATGTACTAGAGATCACGATGAATTGATCTATGTAACAAACTTTGCATTATATTTTTGTTTTGCACTTGTGCCGAAGCGAGTTTTGTGCAACAACTAGAAATATCACAAATCTCAGTCACGTGATCAACACAGTCATGTGACGTCACGGAAATGCTTTAAAATAAATCAGGATTAAACTATCATCTCAAGTTGTCTGCAATTTCAAACAAAGATTACATATTAAAATGAAAATCTAGCTCGGAATAAAATGTATATTTTCAAGGCATTTTAAGCCTTCGGACAGCCTTATCATAACTGCGATGTTAAACTTTGACCCCCAATTAATTGTTGCCAAAATCATACACTCAGATGTCATGAATTAAACAAACTTGAATAAACACTTCCTGCTCATTCAGTTATGTTAAGGAAGTTACGTTAAATGTGATATTAATATTCTCCTTATATGCATTAAAATTAATGATCAATGTAAAATATTAACTATAACAAGAGGCCCTTTGGCTTATACAGTATGTCACCTGAGCATCAACTTTCCAACAATTGAATTCGGTTCGTGTTTTAAACCAGAGGCCATAATTAACGCACATGCACGGGGGGGGGGGGGGGGGGGGGATTTCGCACTACCATCTTTAGTTACAAAAATATACAGAAAATTAACAAATTGCTCTTACTTTGTAGGACATTGCATTAGTTTCACATTAAGTTTAGCTGAATTAAGTTTAAAACTTTTTTTTCTATATACCTGTGTATGGCGTATATAAACTAAGCAAGGTGTCCATCAAGCAACAAAAAGTGTGTATGAAAGGGGGCTGCAAGCAGCGTCTAAATGAATTAATTTTTACATTTCAAAACTTAAGAAAAATACTATTCTAAGAAAAAAGGGAAAAATTGGAGGCGCCCCTTCCTATCCCCGCGTATAAAAAATCAAACTGATTTGGTAATTGAAATTTAATATGTTAGTTCAAGGTCTTAATTTTAAAATTTTCATACAGATTTCAAAACCAAAACGATCTTTGCATTTCAAACTTTTGAATTTTTAATCTACCCTTTGTTTAGAAAGTTTACGATTATCAATCTAAAGTTTAGTAACATTTTTTGTCTTTGAATTAAAATTATAAAAGATTTAAAGAGAAAAAATGTTACTAAACTTTAGATTGATAATTACGAGGGGTGATCAAAAAGTTTGCGAACAAATTAAATTAAATTACATTAAATAACTTCCATAAAACCCAAATAGAATAAAGTGTTAGTGTTCATTACTTTTTAAAGAAGCCTTCTCTGATCTTAATGCATATCTGCAACCAAATAAACACGCTTGAAGTGAATTTTCAGCAATCTAACAAATAATTTTTGTCAAGCGAAATGATCACTTGTAGAGACGACTATAAAGGGTTCGGAGATAGATATTATATATACAGATTAGTTAAATATTGTTCTTAGAATAAGGAAGTGAAAGGTAGGTAGTTTACCGATGATAAAAATGCAGCAATTCTCCTCAAAAGTGCGCAAAAAATATTGCGCCGTAAATTGCACCTTTTTTTGTGTGTGTGTGGGGGGGGGGGGGGGGGGGGGGGGTCTGTAGCGTTATGGTCAAAGACAAAATAAATAAAACCATAACGCTACAGATCTGCAGCTATTGTGTTCATAAACCTTCTACAAATTATTATAGGATACTTCAAAGGAATTTCAAAGTTATATGTTAAACTTTACAGACGTTTGTATCTTGAGTAAGACTGTGAGAACTATTTTTCGTCACGAGTCACCAAAATATTGACGGCATTTTCACATTGTGACGTCACAATGATGGAGAAAAAATTATTTTTCATATGCTATTTATAGAACATGTGCAATACTATAGGTGTGACAAATTTCATTCTGATCTGAATCATGGTTTTGTAAATATAGAGATAGTTCGCGAATTTTTGATCAGCCTTCGTATAAGTGTAAACTTTCTAAACAAAGGGTAAATTAAAAATGTGTAAAACCGGTTTGAAAATTTGAAAATTAAGATTTTTAAATTAAAATTTCAATATACCTAATCAGTTTGAGTTTTTGAAATTAAGAAATTTGAACTAATATATTAACATTCTAAAAATCTATACCTTGTTCTAATATGTTTGTAATAAGACGAAAAAATAAATTAAAAAAACATTCTAAAACTCTAAATCATTTTAGAAATTTGAGTCGTTATGTAGGGATGTGATGGATTAATCACACTGTTTTCTTAAAATTCATAATCATGCACTTCTTCAGCAAGTAACATTAAATATTAAGCAATAATAGGAAAGGTATATGATGCATCAAAGAGGGGGGGGAGTGTTTTATGTTTAATTGATCTATACCTCTAGGCTATTGACTTATAGGGGGACATATCAAGAATTTGGCAGTTTTAGTTCTTTAGTTTATGTCACCTAAAGTTAGTGCCCCCCTTTTCGATTCAGTTTGCCTCCTCAATGTAAAATACTTGCCGACGCCCCTGTTTATTATTGTGGAGACTCAAGCACATAGCAACCATGTTTTCATTTTTCTTTGGTATTCTTCATATTATTGGAAACCTGTGCCCCCAAATTCCTAGGACAATGTAGTGTATCTGCGAATCTAGAGGGTGTCATTCATTTCAATTAAATTTGATTAATATATATAGGATCTCCCATGGTTTGTGGTTTGTTGGCGAGGGGATAGAAAACACACAACGAGTTGGATATAAATCATATCAAACCACAAATCATGGGAGATTCTTTTTATCACATATTTTTGTTCACTTTAAATGTGTATTTTGTCTTCATTTCTAATTCAAAGTCCTTTCGGTTACCTCGGACCAAATAAGGTAATAAATAATTTTACTTTGTATGTAATAGTTCGTACAAAAATAAAAGAGAGAAAGTATTTCAGCACACATTTTTTAAATTCTTGAATGAAAATTTGTTAAAATATATCAAATAAAGTGAAATTTGACAAATTAAGTCATTCTCTCCATCATGCACATGTATTTGTTTATTTACATTACGTCACGCGGCGTAGGAATACATAGTGTTGATACGAAAACGATATCACATGAGCTATATCAACGGGATAAAGGAGAAAATATGTGATAAATATTAATCCCTTAATTTTTATAAACGTTAGAATTCTTTTATTTACAGTGTATATGCCAAGTAAAAGCCTTATGGATACATTTCCCACTGTTGTCGTTCACGGAACACACAGAGTTGGAATGGACGGAGCAGAAGAAGTAACAGTTGAAGCCCAGGCATTCGGAGTCCCTGGAGCTGTCTTTCTCAGCGTATGCGTCTGTCTGGGTGCAGCTGTGTACATCTACATGTACAGACAAAGAAGCAATCCTCCGCGGTGATTCTGTCAACACATTCTACTTTCTGAACTGCTGTAAAAAGGGGGAAAGTGTTGCTATTTCGGACGGGGGTGTAATTTCGGACAGTCATTAAAGAGCTTTATAACTTTTCCTCTTTTGTTATTTATTATGATATTAAACCTTACTTCTGTACATAATATATTTACAAAATGGTTTACAAAAAAATTCTTTGCGTATGTCAACTCAAGTGCGACTTATTGCCATAAATAAATGACCTTCATGATCACCGACTGCGCTGTGGATGACGCTAATATCCGTCTACTTTCAGTTTGGCAGGCAAAATGGCGCACGGTTAAAATAATTGGTTTACTGCTAAATATTATTCATATAAAATTATAAATGTGAATAAATTCCACTTAAATAATAATTTTCTTCAATATTTCATGCAACATTATCTTGTAAAAGGAAATAATAAACTGAAATTGAGGTGTCCGGAATTACAACACCTCTCAGAGAGACAGAAAACGTGACTCAAAGGATGTATTCGCTTTGACAAAAGAATTGACCTTTAGGAGAGAACTATTTCCCGGAAAAAGTGACATTGAATAATTAATCTTTATTTGTTGTTTTCCACCATATATATGTCTAAATTTTTCAAATTTGTATTTTATACCTAAAATTTATTATTTACAACTTTACAGTAAACCTCCAAAGTTGGCCTAAACACCATTTTGTCCTATAAAGCGTTGATTTTTGCATGAATTTTGGTCTAGAAGTCCTCCAGGGCAGGCCTGCCCCTATATAAAATTGTGATATTTTGATAGGTTTGGATGTAAGGATTAATTTAAGATAGGATTTTTTTAGGGGCACCCCTGCCCTAGGGTCGAAATTCACAAAAAACCTACAAAATTTAAGGAAACCTGATTTTGATCATCTGCTTTAAATTTATACCTATTAATACTGTAGTCAGACTAGCTCAGTTGATATATGTGCTGACTTTTATACCGCGTGCAAACGAACATTTTAAAGTCGGGAGTTCGAATCCACCTGGTACCACACTTTTAAATTTTTAAATTTTCGCCTTTCCAAAGACAATTTTAATATTTTTTTTATAGCTTTGTGTATTTTTCTTCAATTATATATCCTTTATGCATGCCAATTCTTGATATAAGACACACTAAAGAGATATCAAATTATAAAAATCCAATGTACAGTTGTCATTCAGGCGGAACAAACCTCAGTATAAGCACACTTTCCCCGAGGACAAGAATAACTCACTCTGTGTTACTCAATACAAGTACTCTTGGCAGATTTGAGATGCGTTGAATGTAAATTGTATATATTCCTTAGAATTTAATAACATTGATTTTGGCTACATACATACTCCTCGGATTTGATTTAGGCCTATATAATTTGCACACATTAATGTAATGTTTTACTACATTCGCGGATAAAATTGCATATACATGAAGAATAGAATTTAAGAGGCAGTAAACATTACCATTATGTTTATTGAGAAGTTAAGACAAATATTAATTATTACATTTTGAGATAGCAAACTCAGAAAAGCAATGAAAAGGTTCTTCATACCTCTACTCGCTGAAAAAAAGATTTAGGAAAAACAAATTATTATATGTATTCAGCCTAATGCCATTAATCAGAACGGAAATCGACAAGGTTTTTCTAGAGAAAAAACCAAGCCCGGTCCTATATGTCAAATCCCTATTTATAATGAAGTGATTCTTTGATCCATTAGACCTTTTATATATTTTGATACACTTGTATTAATAATTATAAATTGGGTTCTTTAATACAAAAAATATTCAAAATGAACAATTCAAAGGATTGTGTTATTTTTTTTTTCATTCCCAAATGGGGGGGGGGGATGAAGAGAGAGAGAGAGGGGGGGTGAGAGAGAGATCGACTCTAGATCTGCCAGGTGTACAGGTGTTCAGTGCTTACTGTTTTTAAAGCCTTGTACTCACAAAATTCATGTCATTTAATTAAAAAAATGAATGAATGAAATAACTCTACGCATCCCCTTTATGTCATTCAATTTAATGTTTTTAAAAATATAAACGTCATGTTATTTAGATGTTCATTTGCAATGTGTTTCCCAGACACTATACATGTACATAATGTTCATTTTTATATGCCCCTGTTACAGTTCCCAAAAAAATAAAACACCACCCCATAATGATGTAAAAAATTCGATTGAAATTTATAAATCAAAATTTCAAACGTACTTTGACTCATGGTTATACATAAATTTACCTGACCACAAGGTTCTGTAGATGTTAAACATGTATAAACACATGTACTTGGTAGGTCTAGTCTACCTGGCAAAAGATAGTCTGATGGGTTTTTTTTCTTTTCAAACACCTCAGTATCATTTTCGATTTCTCGATCTCATTGCAAGCAATATCTGACAGTGAGAAAATATATGAATATTTAGCATCTGAAGCGTGATTTATCATTTAAATGTCTTTTTTTGTTCATTTTAAAACATTAGAATTTTTGACTGCGCTATACTAAGTCTAGTACTTTGATGTAAACATTTCAGTGTTCATATCATTTTTTTTAATCGGTTTATTTTATTTCTTTTTTTAAATATAAAATCAAGTGAAAGAAAAAAAAATTAGAAACCCAATAAACAAAAGATGAAGCAAGTATAATAACTGATATAATTTTATTATATATCTGCATATCATATATGAAGATGAGAAAATCATAGATGTGTTTGCTACACATATTTAACCTACATATTGTTCACGCTATTGCGGCAAATATAATTTTTTCTACTGAAAAAGAAGTTTACATTTTATTTCATAAACCCCGGTGTAGCGTTGAATATTGACCCCAGTTGAATATTGACCCGGGGGGTCATTTTACAACGTTGAATATTGAACCAGGGGTGTTTTTTCTCAGTTGAAAATTGAGACCAAAAGTCGATGAATTTATACCCGCGGGTCATTTTACAACAGCTTGATATTTTATTTTCTTATCCCCGATGACCACAACAAGTTGAAAATAGACCCTGATGACAATTGACCCCACCTCAGAGTTTGAACATTTTTTGAACTGGGAAGTTGTTTTATGAGATTTATCAGTATCTCTTAATTTATTCATATTTCGGTTTCAATTATTTTCCCTTTTCAAGAATAATAGAAAGAAACCTATCATCCCGTGTATATATGTACATTTTGATCAGAACATAATTTCAGTTATCTTCAAGCATGAATTTTTTTGACAATACTTTCTAAAATACACATCCATAAATAAAACAAAACTATGAATATGGCATAAAACAAAAATGCTAGAAAACTGGTGTCTAGAAAGTGAGCCCTATATAATATTATATTGATCTGGTGGGCAGAACATCCAATCTAGTCAAATTCAGTATAAAAATTAACAAAATTAAAAAGCCTAAAAATTAGAATGAAACACATCGGCCAAAATAAATCCAAAGATAGGTTATATTTGTGAAAAGATCAATATAGCGACCATAACATGTAAGTAGTGCTACTTTAAACATGGTTGGTGAAATCCCTGTAACAAACTTTTCTGTCAGTAGCCTGCTTCGGCCTAAAATTCGATCGTTTTCTGAGCATAATCTCTAAAATGAGAACTAGAGTTAGAGTCTGGGATGGATTAGAAGCTGCAATTCACACCATCTTTGATATCAACAATTGAAAAACGACGTCCCTGCAACTTTTTTTGACCTCAACAGCTAAAAATCGCATTCCTCTTCAAAGAAACAGAGAGAGAGAGAGAGAGAGAGAGAGAGAGAGGGGGGGGGATCCTAAAGTTTTTCTCTGTGGCGGGGGTATGGTGTCAAAACCCTCTCAAAACCCTCTGAAACAAACAAGGAAACAAAAAGTGGAAAGGGAAACTAGCCAATGTTGAAAACCAAACCATGTTTCTCTAATTGGATGGAAGAGCTGCTTCAAACATTCCTCACAAACCATCCTTTATTACAAAAATTAAATAACGCTGAAAATCAGGGTTGTGTATCTAATGCGAACATTTTTTGATTAAAAAAACTACTAAAATGAAGAAAACAGCCCAGTCACACAAAAAAATAAATAACATTTTTCAAATATATATATATGGTATTAATCCCAAAAAGGGGAGATCACCTCCCTTTTACATCCTATACTTAACAAAATAAATATATATTAATTGTGAGGTTCGTTCTTGAACTCTTTTATTAACTATGCGAAGAAGATCACTAAACCTTTTATTTTGAAAAAAAAATCCGTTTTCAAGGTAGACATTATAAGTTATTAATATTGTGCATAACTAAATAAGCATTAAAACGTATCGTGCATCATGCGTTAAACCCACATCATTTACCAACTACAAATATAAGGAATTTAAAAAAAATAAATGAAGGTTGTTAGCCAAAAAATATATATTATAAATAAACAAATTTATTGACTAAATTGTTTATTGTGTAACTATGTTAACTAATATTTAGGATTGACATATACAAATGTACTTCTTTTTAAAAAAAAATATCACGCGAAATATTGCGATTTTAAGCTACATGTAACCTTGAAATCTAAGATATTTTATAAAATATTTTATTTTAATTAAGAAGATAACTGAACTAAATTAAGTTTGCGTTGAATTGAAATTGCGCGGGGGAGGGGGGGGGCTAATTGAAAAAGAAAGAAAAATTAAAATCTGAAAAAAAAAATTGACAAGAAAAAAATTGTCATTGTCCAAACCCGAAAATCTTATTGGGTGGATAGGATCCATATTTTTTTAAGCACTACCACTTACTCTTCTTTCTTTGACTACACTGTAAGGTGTCTGTTGAAAGCAGGGGGGGGGGCTAAACCAATTTCACATTGTACAATGCCTATATTATGTCTATCTTTGCAAAAAGGGGTAAGAATCCTTAGCCGCTCTCCCCGTTCCCGACGCCTATGGATTAAATCACAGTTGTGAAAACCAAGTCATAAATATGTGCTTTTATGCTGTTGAATTTTGAACCGGTTTCAAGATCAAAACTCCACCACCCGGCTCAGTTTTCTACGCACCAGGTTCTAAATTCAACAGGCTTGATCTCACTATTCAACGTTGAAAAATGACCCCCGGGTCAATTTTCAACCCGGGTCAAAATTCAACGTTACACCGGCAAAAGCTAGTCGAAGTTCCCTGCTGCAAGCAGCAAGCAATTCCTCTTTTACCCACTGTCCGACTTTGTAACACCATGTGTCCGAAGTTACAACACCATTGTCCGAAGTTATAACCTGTTACCTGGTACTATTTAAATACGTTTAATTGTGATATTATATCACGAAAAGATCCGATGTACCACGAAAATAAGTAGCGGAAGGTTTTCTGCATCGAACGGTGTATCGCATGCCTATATTTCGCGGTAAATGCCAAGTATTTCCGAAAAAGCATTCTGAAGTGTCCGAAATATCAACACTTTCCCCAAATAAAAATTAATTAGTACGTCTGTATTTTCTTATCTTAGTAATCTTAATGTTTTTTCCTGTATTATTATCATGACCAGTGATTGAAATTGTACATGTATGGAGAGGAATCTATACTTTAGTAAAACGTCCCTTCCATTGATATAGAAACTTTGAGTCGCAGCGTTACCGGTGATATTTTGTTTTCTATATTAATGCTACTGCTGTTATTCTGTGATACTCCTCTTTAACGATTATGATATTCAAATTTTTCAAAAATTAACATCTTTATTTGCCATTGCTGTACTATATTGTCTGTGTTTGTTTTAGGGAAAATTGAAACATAAACAAACATTACTAAAAAATTCTGAACCTATATATCACGATCGGTGTTAAAAATGAAACGAAAATGAACGCTCCGAAATCAAATGAATAGAATGTACAATAAGTCAATACCTTACAAATGAAAAACAAGAGACCTACATAGGTCACCTGAGTATCATGTAGCAAATTTCCAACATGTGAATTTATTTCCTGTTTTAAACCAGATGCCATGAACTTCACAACCTTTGCTCATTATAATTATACACCTGACATACTTACTTTGATTAATACCCAGAAAGAGAGAGAGGGAGAGAGAGGGCAGAGGAACAAAGAAAATATGCATTTCCGTTATATAATAAAAAGTGTCCTACCCCAAAGGCACCCCTGACCCTAGGACCTAACTTTTTACAATCTTGGAAAAGGCACCATTGCTCATCATAAATGTTTAATTAATACATATAAGAAAGGAGATTGCAAAGCATTAATTCATATTCAGTATATAATCATTAAAGCCCCACCCCCCTGCCCCCCACAGCCCTGCCCAAGGGTCTTGAAATTAATAATTCTGGAAGAAAACCCTTAAGCTTGCTAATTATAACTACATGTATGTACTTAGATCGTTTTAAAAAATAAAATGCTTTCATTAGTTGTAGCTTCGGAAAATGTCGCAGTTGTTGCAGAAAAATACATAACCCGCGTATTTTTTTCTGCAATAGCCGAGACGTTCATTTCCGTGCTAACAACCAAAGAAAGACATATTATTGTTTAAAATATCTGTATATATAATCATTTAAAGAAGAATTAATTAAGATTAATTATTGTACTATTTACAAATACGTCATAATACTTTCATTGATTTTCATTGATGGAACCGCCTCTCATCAAGAAATATACAGCAAAATACCAAGCAGGCTTGGTGTAATGCTCATTGTAATGGTAATGCGTTGCAATGCATTACTTAAAATCGAAGTAATGCTAGTAATGTGTAATGTCAAAAAATTTGCATTATTTTATCAATTCCACAGTTATGCTCGCCTAACATAACATTATAAATCATTATTTGGTATGTATCTACTTTAAAAAAAAAATGGACATTGAAAGTATTGTCAAAAATGTATAATTATGATTGAATTGATGTATATAAAATATTTTCACAGTGAATCATTAGTAATGTTTTCATTGAACATATCCATTTATGATTTATGAATGCAGGTTGTGTATATTAAAATTTTTTAAACAGTCATAAAATAGGTTTATGTAAAGAATCACTTCACCAATTGCAATTGTTTCGATGTAAAAACTATGTTGGCCAAACAATTTGCCATCTGACATTGTAACAAAGGGTCAACATTGGGCCAACCTAAGCAACCAGTTATTAAGGTTGGCTGTTAGTTGGCATACAATTATACCTACGTTGGCCCAACAATATACCGACATTTTGGACCAACGTTGGGCCGAAGAGCAAACTTACCGTGGGCCAACGTAAGATTACCAACAATGGGCCAACGTTAGAAAAAAATACCCCCATACAGTACAATAAATGAATGAAAATAAGAAGTCATCATCGATTATCCGTTGATGAGACAACATAAATTAAGACAATGAAGAATAATTTAACACAACAAGTGTAGAAACCTTTACACTTCTGTAAATTCACTGTACAACTCAAAATATGTGTATAAATAAGGAGTTACTACACTTTATATGTTAATAAGACACTAAAATTTAAGACAATACACAGCCCATAACACAACAATAGAAGATCGAGACATTTACACTTCAGTATGAATAAATCATGACATTGAAATTCTTAAGTAACATTTTTTTCATTTTTATATAGATTGCAATGAAACAAAAAACAAATACGAGATGGAAGAAATCATTACTTCAATAAACTATAGGACTCATAGGAAAGTTGATATGATGATATGGCGCAGATATGTTCAGCCAGATGTAAAAGTTCCACAATAGATCTGTGAATTATCTGTCTGTGTTGAGTGTCTAGAAGACCAAAAAAGAATTACTGGATATTGTTTCATTATACAAAATAAGGAGAACGCATTCCAAAATCAAAACAGAAAATCTTTTTTTCGTTAGCATTTTGCCCTTAGGAAT
>NW_026925569.1:0-25880 GCF_032062105.1 Saccostrea cuccullata
ATATAAGGCCTATTTGAACTAAACTTGCATGGATGATGCCTCAAGGGATGACGACATTCAAACTTATTCAGATGCTGGATTTGAATTACATTTTCTAGACGAGTGACTAGTTTAAAGTTATTAGAGAAGTCTATTTCCAAGTTACTAGTACTCCGATTTCTTACTGCCTAAGTTTATACAACTCGTTGTGTGTTTTTTATCCTCGGACCTTGGCGAGGGAACAAAATACATACAAGTTGGATAAAAATCATATCTAACCACATATCATTAGGCATTCTTTTAATAAGGTTTTTTGCGAGCATGTCAATGATATTAACTTAATGCTTTAAGCCAAAGACCCCAATGCTATCTTCTGATCACAATTTTTCAATTGTTTGTCGTCTGTGTCCAGTCCAAAACTTTTTACAATTTCATTTTCTTCTCCAGAACCACTGGGCCAATTAAAAAAATTTGGCATCGGGTATACTGAGGTAAAAGGGGATTTAGATTGATTGAAATAAAGTGCCACACATTCTTCTAAGCGGAGTTAATTTAGAATTAGAAAAAAATTAATGGCATCTTTTGTAATCTTTTCAAGAACCACTGGGCCAGGCAAGATGAAAGTGCAAACAAAATCTGATAGTGTAGATTCAATTTTGTTCAAATCTTGACACTAGAGATAGGATGAGCAATTAAACTTTACCATAGGAATACATAGGAAAAAAACTTTGAAAATGATCTTCTTAAGAATAGCAAAACCATGATTGGTAATATTTATTAAAAGCATTTTTAGGTAGTGTAGACTTGAATTTGTTCAAATCATGACCTCAGGGGTAGGATTGGGTGATCAAACTTTAACATATTAGAAATCTATAGGAAAAATTAAAAATCTTCTTAAGAAGCCATGGTTAGTTATATTTATTCAGAAGCATCCTCAGGTTGTCTAGATTTAAGTTTGTTTACATCCTGACTACTGGGGTTAGAGCGAGTCACAATAGAAAATTAAATTATAGTAAAAAATCTTAAGCTATGATTAATCAAAGAAAGATGGAAGAATCCTCAGGTGTTGATTCAATATAAAAAAAAAATATCCAACGAGAAATAGCCACAGGATACAGGGGTAAAAGGTGTTAAAAGCTGAAACTCACTAGCGAAGCCTGTAAGTCGTTTTACTTCCACATTGTTTAAATTTTACAATTTCTCAAAAAATACCAATCGTGATGGTTTTAATTTTCATGCTGCAAGAAAATGTAAATTTCATGTGAGCATTTAAACTTTATAAAAAAAATAATAGCATCTACAACTGATTCAATTTCAAGGAAATATATTGATCGAATCACGAACATTATGAAATTAAAACCATAATAATTATTTACCAATCTACGATATACATGAGTTTACTGATATAAATCATTAATGCTTCACATACTTTATTTACAAATAACAAAAAAAAAATAATTAACAAAAAAAAAAAACCATGTAAAGGATTTCATTATATGTACAGATAAGATTGTCATAGATAGCAAAAAATTCTCCATTAAAAGGATAATAAACAATGTCACATTTTAATATCATATACTAGATATTAATATAAAATACCGGTAAAGAAATTTTAAGTTGGAAAGTGAATGGTGTGCGTGTACGAGTAATTCTTACTCTTCTAAAAGAAAAGTACTGAAATGCTGAACTCAGACAGAACGGTGCAAAAATGGCGAAAAGCTTGTATAACATAAAAGCAGTATTCTGGAGTACAGTGGCTGTAAACCTCCGTAACATGAAAGTATAATATAAAGAGATAACGAATATTCAATCAAGGTCCGAAGTCTAAAAAACAATACAAAATAGAAGTAGAGCAAACACAAACCTCCAAAACATAAGATGTATACAAAATATTTGTGCAATCATGCAGTGATATGTTTATTGTATATCTATATGAAATATTAGATTTCTTAAGCTTGCACTTGTTTGTTTGTTTCTTTTGTTTTTTGCTTTTTTCATTACCACCTTGCGAGAATAGTACATATGTATGTTATGATGTTTAAAAATCTAAAACATTTATAGTAAAGATTAATCAATTTTTCCTCCTTTCAAAGTGATACCCAGATAAACATATTGTAAACATCATATGTACTATTAATAACAATAGTAAGAACAAGTCCATTCCTAAGAATACACTGCTTGGAAGCCCTTTCAGAACAAAATTACATAAAGCTCAGTGTTTATCAAATCCGTATCGTACTTTACTTTTCATATGTAGAACAATTGTAAAAATCTGACAGAAGAACAAATTACAAAAAAAAAAAAAAAAAAAATCAAATGAGAAGTTCCTGGGACCTGCATTGTTCTGTATGGGGCTTTAGTGTTCTTTCTACCAAGATACATACCAGTATTTGATTCATTAAATTAATTGTTTTGCCCTGGGTGCTCTTTTTAAAACAATGATTGAAAAAAGCTTTATAAAAAATAGGTTTGTTCTAAAATCATTAAAATTTGGTATACACATAGATTATACAAAGGCCTATGACATTTATTTTCAGTTTAGATTGTAATGAATAATGTTGCTATCATAATGGCATCTTAAAAAAAGAATCACTTTATTGTTTTATCTGAAAAATGGGGGGAGAGGGCTATATTATTGCATTCATGATTCGACAGACCCACGAATTTCTAACCGCCACTAAATGTAAAATTTTCATGAGCATTACATAATTAGCTAAAATCCACACAGACATCTTTTTCCCCTCAAACATTAAATTTGACCCGTTGAAAATATTTGATTTTACAATAATATAATATTTTTAAAAGTAAATAAACAATCTTTTCTTTGTGTACTTCTTGTCCTTTAGTTTAGTAAAGTTTAAAAAAGAAACATAATTTTCCAATGCTTTCCAAAATTTCCAATACAAACAAATGGCCCAGAGGCCACATCGTTCACCTGAGCACTATGGAAATTAAAAGCAAAAACTAGTTAGTTTTGAAAAGCTTAAATACGTAGGTGGTCCCAAACCTATCCCTGGATGGGAAAGGGGGCGTAATTTGAACATTGAATTGAATGTACACCAACTAATGATGCTTAAACTTACTTTTTAACTTTTTCCCTACACGCTTGACCTTTCATTGCAACTTCACCCTGGAGGTCATGATCTGATCCCACCTCTGATGTTTCGGAGGTCCGTGTTTGCCATGTACCTAATATTTGTATTGTTTTATAGACTCTTGAGTTTGAATAATGTTCTTTATCTCCATATCCTTCCTTGAACAACTTCATCTATACTACCTGACAATGATTCCACATCAGTTTCATCTTTCCTGGCCCATTGATTTTTGAGATTTTTTTTAATGATGCCTTTAATATTTTGCGGTTCTTGAAAAGAAGATTTTTGAATATTTCCCTGATATATTGCTATGTTATGGCCCTTTATTTAAACATCACCCAAAGATACTATGTGCCAAGTTTGGTTGAAATTGGCCCAGTAGTTCTGGAGATGAAATTGTGAAAAGTTTACAACGTCATTTTTGTAATAATAACAGCAACGACAATTACAGAGCTCACCTCAATAAATGTTAAGGCAAAGTCACATACATGTACATAAGCTAGAATTCTAGTATACGTGCTGTGCATCCTTTGATGCAACATTATATTTTGTATAAATCAAACCGCTGTCCATTTTAGGGGTAGGTCAGGACCTACTGTTACTATGCATTTCAGCTTTTTAATACAAAACTGAATTTTGCTGATTTAAATTTGTTTAAGAAGGATATGGAGATAATGAACAATATTCAATCTCAAAGTCCATAAAATAATACAAAACAAAAGCAGAGCAAACACGGACTTCCGAAACATCAGAAGTGGGATCAGGTGCCGTAAAGGAGTGAGCGTCCCCTGCTGACCTGTCACACCCGCCGTGTGCTCATTGCCATGATCGGGAAATAACGGGAAAAGCCGTCGTCATTTCAGTGTATAAGTATTGGATTAACAATTGGTATGAAAAACGTCAGTCAGCATTTGACTTCATGATAAATTGTGTTTGCTGACAAGGTCATTGTATCGACCATAGAACATACAAAATGATGACTTTAAATGAGACTGCTGATATCCTTGTTTCAGCAGCTTGTTTCTCAATAATTTACCTTGTTTTAGAAATTGTTCATACGTAGAGCATGCTCTTGCGTATAGAATCAACTGAGATATATATACTCCGTATGCAGGTGATGAAGGTATATTGCTGCATTAGTAAGGGAAGTTGACGATAGAAAAGTTAAAGTCGTTACGTTTATCATATATAACTTGGTTGTTAGGTTACCATTGACGTGTTTTTCAAGTAAAATATCCATGTATGAAACAGATGTGTCAGACACTGTTGTTCTTTTATCTCAAGCTCTGCTGGATATATCATATCAATGTAGGAATGGAAATAACCATTGATAAATGACAATACGTCGTCGATATATCTGATTGTCGAGTTGAGGGCCACAACAAGTTTTTTTTTATTTTCACGTACAAGATTTTGGACAAATTCTGCTTCATATGAATGCAAAAATAGGTCTGCTAATAACGGAGCGCAATTGGTTCCCATGGGAATTCTAATAGATTGTTGGAAGACGTGGTCTCCAAAAATCACATAGATATTGTCAATCAGAAATATATGGTTGCACAGTATTCTTGGAAGTTTTTCCTTCACTACAGTCAATACCTTAGTGAGGAGTAAGAAAAAGCATTTATTTGAACCCGCAATGTATCTTTGTAAGGATTCTTATGAAGAGCCACAACCTCCTCCAAGGGGAGATAATTATGAAAATGTAAAATTAATGGCATCATTGAAAATTCTGCTTTTTGAGAAACAAAAGGACAGGAAAGATAAAACTCAAAAGGAATCATTGTCAGGTATTGTCAGGATTTCAATTTTATTCAAATAATGACCCTTATGGATAGGATAGGGCCACAATAAACAATAAAAGTTTTACATATAAGAATATATAGAAAAAATCTTTAAAAAATATTTTTTTCTTAAGAACAGCAAACGTATGATGGGTTATATTAATATGGAAGCATCCTCAGTTAGTGTAGATTCAAGTTTGTTCAAATCATGACCCCCGGGGGGGGGGGCACAGTGGTCGATCAAAGTTTAATGTATGAGTAACATAGAAACTATCTTCAAAAATCTTCTGAAGAACAGCAAAGCTATGATTTCAAATATATTTATGAGAAAGCATCCTCAGATAGTGTAGATTCATATTTTTTCAAATCATGATCCCCGGGGATAAGGTGGGGCCACAATAAAAGTTCATATTTGTAGGCAAAAACTCACAATTAATGTCAGTCAAAAATTATAAATTATGTAGGCATCCTTAGTTAGTGTAGATTAAGTTTTGTTCAAATTATTGTCCTTCTCCCAATTAGGGGTAGGTCGATCAGAAACACTTACACATTTAAGTTTTTCAAAACTAAACTAAATTTGGTTTTTTTCCTTGCCACAGTGCTCAGTTGGTTCATTAAGCCTCCTGTAATTATGTTTGTACCATGCTGTTTTTACTTATGTAACACGTGATTTACAGGCTTTCAGTGATGTAACTTCCCATTATCCTAGAGGAATGATGGACATGTTACGAGAATTGGAGCTCCCACATAGAGGGCGCCAACACAGCGGGATAGGTATAGGAAACGTCAACATCACACTTAGAGAAAGAACTGGAAGATTCTAATACATGTTTATTTTAACACTTAGATCAGTTAGATGTGTCACCTTGTGTTTTATAGATACACTGTAATATAAATAAATGTGTTAAAATACTTAACTATAAAACTTTGATTCTGAACATATAGTATACAGGAAAAAGAGACTGATTATCAGTGAAAATAAGTCTTATGTCTTTCCATGGACAATTATAATAAAAACAATGAATTTTAAACATAATTCTATTCATTTGTTTCTTTCAGATGATTGTAGGAACATAGCAGCCATTGCAGTGGAACTGATCAAAAAAGGTCATTGTTTAAGCAGACATCTTATCCTTGACCTCAGATAGAGCGTCATCTGCTGGATCAGAGGTCAAAGTCTAAATAAATAACTGCACATACTCAGGATCAAGACTGTCTAGATAAACATCAGTGGCGGGAGATTTGAAGTTCTTACTCTGTGATAAACTATAGCTGTGATCATAATGTTCTGTCAGGAGAGCTTCCACAAACTGAGTCCACTGACCACTCTCTCCAAGTGAGAACCATTCACTAAGTTTAGAATTACTGTGATAACTTTTAAGTTTCATAAGTTTTTGTTTCGTAAACTGAAAATTTTCAATATAGTCTGGATAATCTTTAAGGTTGTGTTGTACTCTCTTTTCCATTGGGAGGTTGATACGATAATGCTGTGCTTTTCCCATCTCAGAGTGAAAAGTTCGTGGTACGTGTACATTGTCTATCCGAACACTGTCTGACTCTACCCACACCACTTTTTCCGGATTAAAGGATCGGAGCTTTTCTACTATCTGGGATTCAAACCATTTCTGTGAAGGTTGGGTTCCATTAAATTCTGCCCGCAGAACTGATCCCCTGTAATTAGCAATGCCCTCTAGATACAAAGTCCCATAAAGAGTATACCAAAAGCAACTTGAATAAGATAAATGTTTTTTCCAAGATCCAGTTCGTCCTAGAAATATTGTTAATATATATGCTAAAATACTTATTATTGATTGATTGATTTATGTTGGTTAACGTCCATCTCGAGAATTTTACACTCATAAAGAGAAGCCATCACTAGCCTGTGGAAAGCTGCACTTGGTACTTATGGCATTGTGGTGGTCCTGGAGGAGCCGGGGACGAATTCCCCGGTAGCCTCCGATCACGTGTCCAGCAATGATGCGGTATGACGTAACACTTTCTCTCTTGTGCTGATTGTTGAACCGATTGGACGTGTTACCTTATTCTCTGTAAGTCACTGTATTATTGTCACATATATTTGGCGACCACTAACATAATAAACGTGCGGAATTTTATCATAGTGTTTCTGTTGTCCGCCATCACAATCATGTAATACAGAAATACTATATTGACGCTGTGATCCAGGGTTTTTTGTCTGGGCAGCGGGGTGCCGGCCTAACCACGTGTTGTTAGTGCCGTCGCCATCTTGGATTTTTTGTGACTTTTTATTTTATGATGTAACTTTATAAGGTTAAAGTCTTTGTGTATTTGACTTATTGTTTTATACTTATAGCGGATTAGCCGCAAGGTATTTTTATGTACTTTTAATAAATTTATCTTGTGATCTGAGGACTGGTGTGTTATGGACCGAGAGATTAGCTCGTTTGGTTTAGGTAGGGGGGCTTTGAGACCCGAGGGGGGCTGGTATGCTCGCGGAGGGGGAGGAGACCGGATTGGTCTGATAGGTACCCCGTTAGAGTGCAGTCCAGGGAAAGTCCCGCATGCTAAGAGTGTGAAGTTCGTCCCCGGTGTTGCTAGTACACCGATGCCCCAGGGGGGGAGTGCCCCGGATAATATCACTCAGTATGGGGAGGGGGACATGTCACTCACTCAGGGAGCTATTTCGGAGGGTCCAGGGGAAACACCCGGATGGTCCGCATTTTATTCCCTCCTCCAGGAACGACAGCAGATACTGGAGGGAGCGGTTGACCGAATTCAAGGGGAAATGGGTCAAATTCAAGGTGACCTTGGTATGGTACATAAAAGGGTGGATACCCTAGGTCAAGATGTGGCAGCCCTAAGGGGGGATATAGGTGCCTTGGAGACAAGTATGTCAAGACAGGTTGGGTCTTTGGAGACAAACATGGGGGGCCAATTGGGTAATATTACGCAAATGTTGGCTGGAATGATGAAGGCCAGTCAGCCTCAGTCACCCCCGCCCATGCAGGATAATAAAGTCAGTCAGTCAGTAGTGACTAGTAGCCAGGGGAGTCCTTGGGTCCCTAGCGCACTACCCGGACATCAGATGCCTGCAAGTACCCCAGTAGTGTCCGCACATAGCGGAGAGTCTATACCTGTTTCTGTGGGGGGACACAGTGTAAACATGTCTCAATGTCATTCCCTATCCTCACTTGGCAATGACAGTTTAGTCTCGGGATTGCCGAGCACTATTACTTTGGGTTTATTCGCGTCAGGGGGGACTGATTACCCAGTGCTTCCCAGCACGGGCCCACCGGTTCCGGGTCAGGTTGCATGGTGCACCCGAGTGGATACTTCCGCGACATCGCCCTTAGCGTCCGCGCATCCTAGTGTTGCTAACTCGAGTGGTCAGGGCGCTGGCCACTATGGTAGGTTGGTTGGGGAGTCAGTTACATTAGGGGGTAGTCCGTCGTTTGTGCCCGGTTATGGGGGTTCGCATAATGCCGGACAGAGTCATTCGTTAATGACCACCGCGTATCAGAGCCTATTGCCAAGTTTACTTCCCGCTGGTACCCGTAGCTGTGTCAGTAAGAATATTCCGGCCGAGGTCAAAGGGGTGAGATATAACGGGAATGTAGAATGGGGACCATTTTACTCGAAGTTCTCCACTATTGCTGAACATCATCAGTGGAGCGATCCCGACTCTCTGTTTGCCCTAAGTCTTACGCTAGAGGGGGCAGCTCTTAAGTACTTTGATATCCTCAGACGACGAGGCGCGCTGTTTCCGAGAGGTCGTTCTCCGGATGGAGGAGAGATTCGGAAAAACTTCCCTAAGAGCCGCCTCACAGCTGGAATTCAATTCTATCTGCCAGCGAGCGGACGAAGCTATAGAGCAATGGGGGGACCGAGTTATGGACACTGCCCAGAAAGCGTTTGGTGGCGGTACTTCGCCAGAGGTCTTCCAAGAGCAGATAATCGTTCCTTTTGCTTTTGGGTGTAATGACGGCGAGGCGGGGCAGCAGTTAATTAATAATCCCCCGGGGACTCTAGAAGAGGCGATTAAGAGAGTTAAGACTTATCAGCTTAGTCGCAGAGCTTTAGCCCGCCGGCCGAGAGCGGTTAGGTCGCTCTCTAGGGACCGTCATAATGACCGGAGTCAGTCGCCAAATTCGAGTTATTATCGGGCCAGATCAGATTCTGAGTGTCAAGATCTTTATACGGCACGCAGAGAGCGCTCGGAGTCAAGGGACCGCTCTAATCGCGCCAGCGGGGACCGTCCTTATCGTGCCAGCAGGGGCCGTTCCCCTGATCGTGCCAGCAGGGACCGTTCCTATGATCGTGCCAGCGAGGACCGTCCTCGCCGTGCCAGCAGAGACCGTTCTGATCGTCGTGCCAGTAGGGACCGCTCCGAGTCGCCGGATTTGGATTCAGGTAAGAAGCATTACTCCAGTGACTCGGAGGACCGCACCCGAGGATCAAGTCCATCGCGATGATCCTCGAGGGATCCGTCACCGGATAGGGGCCGTTCTCGCGCACCGAAGCCTATTGTATGCTTTGAATGCCAAGAGCCAGGGCACTTGCTTCGCGACTGCCCGATCCGCCAGCGACGGCGTAGATCGGGGACCCCTAAGCCTTGTCTTAAGTCATCGAGTAACAAATCGAAAGACAAACATAGTGCTTCAGATCATGAAACAGATGTCAAGTTCTATGAACCGAATGTGAACGCGACCTATGTAATTCCGTCTGTTAGGTCCGGTAGTCAAACCATTGGTTCAGGGGCGTGGCGTATTCCGATAAGAGTGGGAGGCCAACAAGTAAAAGCAACCATCGACACAGCAGCCGATATAACAATAATATCAAGCGAAGTTTACAAGTATTTGAGGCCGCAGTTTTGAAGTTATAAGCAATACTAATGTTAGGCTAGCTGGCGAGGGAGCTGGTATAACCGCTCAGTACCTCGGTTGTCTTAACATACGCATCGGGGATTATGATTTTGCTCACCCGATCTATGTTGGTTCTCTGCAGGATGAGATGCTCTTAGGAATAGATTTCCTGCGAAAGCATGGTGTAGAAATTTCATGTGAAGTCGGTACTTTAAGGGTCAAGGGCATTGACACTACATTTGCTATGGGTGTTGATGAGTCAGTACCAGTACTCGATGCGGTTTCAGTCCGCAGAGTGCGGATACCCCCGCACACTGCTCAAATCATCGAGAGTACCCTTAGTTCCGATATGCCAGAGTTTATGCTGGAGCCAGCCAGCATATTTCCGCCTGGTATAGTAGCTTCGCGGACATACAACACTGCAGGAAATAGAGCCAAGCTGTGTATTTTGAACTTGACAGACCGAAGTCATATTGTTAAGACAGGCACTAAGGTGGGGAAAGCAGTCCCCGCCGATCTAGTCGATGATGCTAGACCCACAGTGCGTCGTGTAACCTTTGAGGGGGATAAGACTTATGACCATATCGTCCCACTTTTAGAGCAGTTAAATAAGACCGCGCCTGTGGAAGTCAGATCTCAGGCAGCGGAGCTAGTCAAGAAATTTGCCGACGTCTTTGCTACTGATGACCTTGATCTCGGAAGTTTTTCCGAGATCGAACACCGAATAGACACCAGTAACGCGTCTCCTGTCAAGCAGCGGATGCGACGCACCCCCGCTGTTTTTCAAGGGGAGGAAAAGGGTCATCTCGATAAGATGTTGAAAGCCGGAGTCATTAAGCCGTCTTCTTCAGACTGGGCGTCCGCCCCAGTGCTGGTCCGGAAGAAGGATGGCAGCGTCCGTTGGTGCGTGGATTATAGAGCCTTGAATAAGGTGACAGTCAAGGACACGTACCCTCTGCCACTCATCGAGGAGTGCATGGACACGCTAGCGGGAAACCGCTGGTTTTCTAAGCTCGACGCTAACGCGGCTTACTGGCAAGTTAAGATAGCTCCGGAAGACCGGAAAAAGACTGCCTTTATAACAAAGTACGGCTTATTCGAATTTACCAGGATGGGGTTTGGTCTGTGTAATGCCCCCGCAACCTTCGCTAGGGCAATAAATTTGGTGTAACACAGACTCAACTGGAAGATTGCCTTAGCTTTCTTAGACGATATCCTAGTCCTAGGATCTTCCGCACACGCTCACCTTGATAACCTACGACAAGTGTTTGAGCGGTTCCGAGCATATGGCCTTAAATTCAAGCCTCGGAAGTGTGAACTGTTTAAGACTAAGGTTGAGTTCCTTGGTAGAACCGTGAGCGAGCACGGAGTTGAGATGGGGGATCAGTACATTGATTCAGTGCGTGACTGGCCCAGTTCCGCGTGATGTTAAGGGCGTAGAGCGCTTTCTTGGCTTCGCCAATTATCACCGTAGTTTCATCCCTCACTTCTCCAGAATTGCGGCTCCGCTGTATGCGGTTACCGGAAAAAGTGGTTTCCGGTGGGGGAAGAGGAACATAATGCTTTTGAGGAACTTATTCAGTTAATGACTAGACCTCCAGTTCTAGCCATACCGAACAGTACAGGTCATTTCATCCTGGACACTGACGCCTCCGACTATGCCGTAGGCGGGGAATTAAGCCAAGTCCAGGGTGGGAAAGAAAGAACCATTGGTTATGGGAGTGCTGTGCTATCCGCAGAACAGCGCAGGTATTGTACTACTCTTAAAGAGCTATTGGCGGTAATTAAGTTTACTAGACAATTCCGCCATTACCTGCTTGGTCGTGAGTTCACAGTCAGGACCGATCATCATAGCCTGGTCTGGCTGATGAACTTCAAGCATCCGCAGAACCAGATTGCTCGATGGCTCGAGGAACTGAGCCAGTACAACATGCGGATTGTACTCCGCCCGGGGAGGAAGCATGTGAATGCTGACACTCTGTCCCGGGATATGCCTGATTCATGCCAGGGGTACTCGACGAGAATTAGGGTCGAAGACTTGCCGTGCGGCGGATGCCGTTATTGCCGCCGAGGCCACGAGCGCTGGCATGACTTTAACAACGAAATAGACGATGTAATTCCTTTGTCCCAAC
The DNA here is from genome assembly GCF_032062105.1 of Saccostrea cuccullata. Lineage (NCBI taxonomy): Eukaryota > Metazoa > Mollusca > Bivalvia > Ostreida > Ostreidae > Saccostrea > Saccostrea cuccullata. The sequence continues at coordinate 11,832 of NW_026925569.1, forward strand.
TCTTTGACGAAGCGCCTGTGCCAGCGGAGAGTCCGTCCGCTGAGGGGGGTAACTGTGGTTCATTAGATCCCACTCTTCGTCAGGCCATTGTTTCTAGTTCTTGGGAAGATACTCCTTTGACTGTTAGTGCGTCTGCACTTCCCAGTTTCCAGATTAATGTCAGTGGGGTGTCGAGTCTAGATCCCAAGATTGAGACAGTTAGTCCTCAAGTCTGTCAAGTAACAGGTGACACTGCGGGAATTTCGCTTTCTTCATACAGTCCCGCAGACCTAGCTCAGAAACAGAAAAATGACAAAGCTATAGTTTACCTGAGACAGTACTTAGAGTCTGGGGACCTACCTACCGAAAGTGACTTAATTATCTGTAGTCCGGAAGAGAAGTGCTATCTTCTGGAACGAGACTGTTTTTATCTCGACGAGACAGGAGTTGTTTGGCGAGAACCGGATGACTCGGATGCGCCCCGTCGGCTCCTAGTGCCGCGGAGTCTACGATCCGAGATTATGCACTTGTGTCACGATATACCGTCCTCTGGTCACCAGGGAATCCAGAGAACTAAAGAACGCCTTAAACAACAGTTCTACTGGTGGCGGATGACGAAGGACATAAAGTTATATGTCAAGACTTGCGACGTATGTGCTAGGAATAAGCGGGGTTCGTTGCCGAACAGATCCGAGCTCAAGAGCTACCAAGCCGGAAGCCCGATGGAGAGGGTACATTTAGACTTTCTCGGGCCGCTTCCCCGAACTGATAGCGGGAACGAATACATACTCATGATGGTAGACAATTTTACCAAGTGGGTAGAGTGTATTCCGCTTCCGTCTCAGACAGCGGAAGTTACCGCTCGTTCCGCTATCAATGATTTCTTTTCTCGATTTGGCTATCCTTACGAAATCTTTACAGATCAGGGCCGTAACTTCGAAAGTGAGCTGTTCTGTAAGATTTGTGCCATGTTAGGGATCCATAAAGCCAGGACCACACCCTACCGTCCGTCAGGGAATGGCCAGGTAGAGCGCTACAACCGCACTCTAATGGACGCAGTTCGTTGCTACGTAGATGGCCAGCCCAAGTCATGGGATAAGTACCTAGGCCCATTGGCTGGAGCGTTGCGGTCCGCGGTAAACCGCCATACTGGATACACTCCAAATCGTCTCATGCTGGGTAGAGAAGTAAATATACCAGCAACCTTGATGTTCGCCCCACCGCCTTCTGCGTCTTTTCAATATGGGGAGGAGGGTGAGGTCGACAAGTATGTACGTGATCTAGAAGAAAATGTTCAGAGCGCGCACGACATTGCCCGCGGAAAACTAAAAGTCGCGCAGAAGGCAATGAAAAGGTCTCATGACATTAAGGTCCGTACCAGTAAGTTCAAGGTCGGAGATTTGGTATACTGGCGCCGCAATGCGGGAAAAAAGGTAGAGTCAGTATGGAGGGGTCCTGGGATAATAATCGAAGCCAAATCGGACACAATATTTGTTGTAAAATCTCGGCGCGAGGTCAAGGTCATGCACCATGACAAGCTTAAAAGGTGCGAGTCCAGGCAACTCCCCAAATGGTTAATAAACTATAAGAATAAGTTGCCCGGACAGTCAGTAGCCCGAGATGGGGATAGTTCTCCTACGCATGATGTGGTAGCACCGCTGGGGACCGCAGACTCAAGAATTAGTCCTGAGAGCCCGGGGAGTGGGGGTCACTCAAAAGCTAGCCCCAAACCAGCGGAGTCAGTAGGTCCATACATGGGTATTCGCAAACGGGTTAGGGAAAGATTAGACCAATCTAGACAACCCAAATCGCCCAAGAGACCTAGAGCCACTAGGGGGACTAGAGCCAAGAAATATTGTGTTTGCCTACAGTCCAATCCTAAGGGGATGATGGTGCAGTGCGACAACTGTCGGGACTGATTCCACCCATGGTGCGTAGGTATAAGTGAGGACTATGCTAAGTCGATACCTCAATATATCTGCCCCGAATGTAGTCCCGTCGGAGTCGACACTGGTTAGTTAGAGCAGTTAGGTTTCCGCAATGATGCGGAAGCATGTGCAAGTCTCAGTGGGTTTACATCAGGTTAGGGTAGACTTGTACATGAATTAGTAAGTTAGACATAGGTTTGATAATCTTACCTGTCTTTGTAGGTTCATAAGTGATGTCTAAGGAAGTTGATGAGTTTGTCTTTGAGGGCGGAAGCTCCGCCGAGGAAGAGATGCGGGAACGCAGACTGTTGTAGCGGAGAGTCCGCAACCACCAGTTGTCGTCGTGGTTCCGCCGGAGGAAGGCGCCAGCGGCGGAGCGCCCTGGCCTTCTTGGTCAGCGGACCCCACGGTCCCTCTTATCCAGGTTGTTGATTGCTTGTGGTTTCCTCGGAGGATTCCGGGTTGTCAGGGACAGTACGTGGGGGAGTTGCTAGGAGAGGACCGCCGTCCCATCGATGTAAAGGTCGAACTGGTGGGAGGTTGCGTAACTTATGGTTTCCGAGAGGAACCCCTCTCGGAGTTGGGTAATCCGAATTGGGTTGTAGCTCAGGGGATTTCCCCTGGGTCTGCGGACTTCGTTCAGCAGTCCGATGTAGCCCGTGTTGTGGGAGAGTGTAGAAGCAAGAACTTTGTGATAGGGGAGATTGGACTGGATTATTCCAGTCCAGCCACTCAGAAGTGCCAGAGGTTCGTGTTGGTGGAGTTCTTCCGCCAGGCGATGTTCAGTACCGGGATGATATTGGTTGTGAAGGGAACAGCGGACGACCCTTTGGGCCGCGGCCCTACACAAGATTGCCTTACCCTGATGGACGGGATGTTTGTTCCCATCCTAGTACCTATCTTTGTCCGTGGTTTCACGGGTGGACCGGAGCAGGTTAGGCTCTGAGTGGAGTCTGGCCGACCCGTATTCTTTGGAATAGGAGGTCAGATCGCGGATATGTCCGCGACCCAGTTGTCGGGAGTCAGAGCTATTCCTATGGACCGACTGTTAGTTGAGTCGGACAGTCCTGATTTTCCTTGTGGAGTTGAGACGCCGATGGGCCCCAGGCACATTGGAGAAGTGTACCGTCGGGTCGCCGCAGCGAGGGGACAGGACGTCGCCTTGCTAGCGGGTCTTCTGTTAAGGAACTTTAGAGTGTTCTTTGGACCCCAGTTGAGGGGATTCTTAAACTAGTGCTGTTATAGCCGGGACGTATAGCCCGGATTACCTACCTGAGTTTACCTGAATCGGGAGCAGATAGTCCTGATGTCTTAGCCGCACTATAGATGTCGCCTTAGATGTACGATGCAGAGCCTATCCAGATGTATCAACGTTGGACCACTTGGTAGACGACATGAGTCGGATGCTAACAACGAGGGACCTCGTGGTGTTCCGAGACGACGCGGAGGATGAGTGACTGTGTGATATGAACTGTTAAATCTGTGATTTTTATTATTATAGAGACATTAATGTTTAAAGTTTATTATTGTGTGAATGCATTTGTATGTATGTATGATAGGCCCTGTTAGGTGTTAATTATCATTATTGTTTGTACATCTTATTTGCCCCATTGTTTATATATATTACGGGCCGGGACGCCCTATTATAAAATGGGGAGGAGTGTGGTGGTCCTGGAGGAGCCGGGGACGAATTCCCCGGTAGCCTCCGATCACATGTCCAGCAATGATGCGGTATGACGTAACACTCTCTGTCTTGTGCTGATTGTTGAACCGATTGGACGTGTTACCTTATTCTCTGTAAGTCACTGTATTATTGTCACATATATTTGGCGACCACTAACATAATAAACGTGCGGAATTTTATCATAGTGTTTCTGTTGTCCGCCATCACAATCATGTAATACAGAAATACTATAGCATGGAGGAATGTTTTTCACGCCAGCACTAACTGCGACACGGGACCTCGGTTTATACCATCGCATTCGAAGTGGGAAAGTTTAAGAAACACTAAATAAAAACATAGAAGTTGTAATAATTATTGATGACTTTCAAACAATTGATGCTATATTCAGTAAAGTCTACAAGAAAATCTCTACGTAACTGTGAAATGCATGTATTTTTTGCTCACCTTAACGAAGTCGATGGATAACAAATGTAATACCCTTGGCGTCCATGTAGGCATCTAAGGTTAAGGTGTTTGTTGCAGTTTTCTGTTTAAGTGTTTCTAGATATGCATGAATGATGCTTCAAGTGTGTTTCATTGAACAAGTCATAGTTCAGATGCTGCTATTTTAGCTATGATCAGATTACTTGTTTTGGAAAGATTTTTCTGGTCAATGTTTTTGAATCTAGGCTCATTTCAAGTAAGTATGAGTCCTGTATTGTCTGCAAGGATGAAACATCTAATGAAGCATATTGCCAGGCTTGCTTCGGATGCTTGATCTGACCTACATTTTCTAGAGGAGTAGCCAGGTAGAAATTTGTGAAGCAGAGGCATTACTAAAAAACTATAAGGTCCATCTGAACCAAACTTGCATGGGCGATGCATCAAGGGATAAGGACATTCAAGCTTGTAGATGCTGATTTGAATTACATTTTCTAGACAAGTGACGAGTTTGAAGTTATAAGATATGTCCATTTCCAAGTAATCTGATTTCTTGCTACCGATGTCTATTCAACTTGTTGTGTGTTTTATTTTTATCCACGGCCTTTTGCAAGGGGATAAAAAACAATCAAGTTGGATAAAAGTCATATCTAACCACAAATCATAAGGATTCTTTTAATAACATTTTTTGCAATCCTGTCAATGTTATAAACTGAATGTTTTAAGCCAAGGACTCAAGTGATCTCTTCTTATCACCATTTGTACATTGTTTGTCGTCAGTATCAAGATCCTAACTTTTTACATTTCATTTTCTTCTCCAGAACCACTGGGCCAATTAAAAAAACTTGGCAAGGAGTATCCTTAGGTAAAGGGGATTAAGATTTATTGACATGAAGTGCCATACATTTTTCTAAGGGGAGATAATTTAGAATTAGAAAAAAAAATTAATGGCATCTTTTAAAATCTTTTGAAGATCCACTGGGCCAGGCAAGAAAGTGGTAGCATTGTTTAATACCGTATTGTAGATTCAATTTTGTTCAAATCTTGACCAGAGAGATAGGTAAGGGCCACAATGGGCGAGCAATCAAAGTTTACCATAGGAATACATAGGGAAAAACCTTTAAAAACCATCTTCTCGAGAACAGCATTATATGATGATTAGTCATACTCATTAAAAACATTCTCAGGTAGTGTAGATTTAGATTTGTTCAAATCATAACCTCAGGTAGGATGGGGCCACAATGGGTGATCAAAGTTTAACATAGAAATATATTGGAAAATAAAAAATCTTCTTAAGAACACCAAAGCTATGGTAAATCATTTGAATTTATATAAGCATCCTCATATTATCTAGATTTAAGTTTGTTTCAAATCATGACCCCTGGGGGTAGGGCAGGGCCACAATGGCCGGTCAAAGTTTTACATAGAAAGATATGGAAATTTCTTTAAAACTCTTCTCAAGAATAGCAAAGGTATAATTGCTCATATTTATATGGAAGCATCCCCAGGTAGTGTAGATTCAAGTTTGTTCAAATCATGACCCCAAGGGGTAGGGCGGGACCACAATGGCAGATCAAAGTGTTACATAAAAATATATAGGGAAATTCTTTAAAAATCTTCTCAAGAATAGCAATGGCATGAACAATTATCATATTTATTTGGAAGCATCCTCAGGTAGTGTAGATTTTAAATTGTTTAAATAATAAACCTTGGGGGTAGGGCGGGGCCACAACATGGAAGTTTTACATAGAAACATGTAGAAAAATATTTGAAATTCTTCTTTTCAAGAATAGCAAAGCCATGATTAGTTCTGTTCATCTGGAAGCCTTCTCAGGTAGTGTAGATTCGATTTGGTTTCAGTCATGACTCCTGTGGGTATGACTGGGCAACAATGTAAAATCAAATGTAAAGGGCAATAAAGCCACAGGTAGTCAAAAGAAATATGCAATCATCCTTAGTTAGTGTAGATTCAAGGTTTGCTCAAATCATACACTCTCCCTTTTTAAGGATCGGTTGACATCACTATTGGGTTTTAACTTTTCAATTATAAATTGATTTTTGATTGTTACTGGCCACAATACTCAGGTTTGGCCCATGGGCCTCTTGTTTTTAAAATCTATTATTTTTTTTTTTAATTCTTTATTTATTTTACACAATCTGTTTCATAAATCAAAATACACAATTTATTATATTGCAGATTGGTTTTTTCAGAGAGAGAGGGGGAGAGAGAGAGAGAGAGAGAGAGAGAGAGAGAGAGAGAGAGAGAGAGAGAGAGAGAGAGATGGCATGTTAATTCCTTTACATAAATTAAAAAAACTATTTCATTTTATAAAAACAATTGATTCCACTGATTCCAGTTGGTGTCAAAAATCTCTCTGTCACCATTTTTATATGCTAAATATTTTTGAGTTTCATAAAAGAAATTAATATGTGAAGTCGCAAGTCTGACATCTAATTTTTTTCCTAAGCATCTCATTGTATATATATAATATTTTATCCATAGGAACAGTAAGTTATGAATGTCTTTGTTTTTTACTAGAAATCCCAAAATAAAACTTTGCTTTGTAAATGAAATTTGCAACCCTATCTTTTGCTCACAATATCTTTCGAAACTGTTGAGGAAGGTTTGTACATTGTCACACTCCCATAAAATATGTATTATTGTTTCTTCTTCCATATAGCAGAAAGAACATAAGTTATTATCTCTTTTGCTTATTTTACATAGATATGAGTTTGTACCTAGTTTTTTATTTAGAATTCTGTATTGAAACCATTGCAGTTTACTATTTTTTGTAATTTTAAAAGGAAGTTTAAAAAACCTTTTCCATTCACTTTCCCCTAAATTAAAAAGATCATTCCATCTTATTTTCCCAGTGGGTTCAATATCTTTTACATTGATTAATTCATAAAACTGTTTTGTTTTTTTTACACATTGAAAGAAAGTGAGTGCTGGACAAAATTAATGGGTTAGGTAGTTTTGCAATTATATCATTAGTGTCTGTTGCTTTCATCCATGCCTTTACAGTATGTATTATACCTGCAAAATTTAAGAAATTAAGCCTTACATTTGGATATATGCCACAAAATTCCTCAAAACTATAAAAGGAACCATTTTCATCTATAAGATCATTAATAAATCTAATATTCAAGTCATACATATTTTTATTATAAATAACTTTCCCACCAATGACAATTTTAGGATTATAAAAAATTGGTATGTCTCCTGCAACCTTGGATAAACTATAGTTTTTATTATTTAATTCAATCCAAGCCTCAAAGACATCTTTCCAAAACTTGTTTTTAAGGTTCTTCATCAGGCTTGGGGTCAATTACTTTGAAATGTAATTAATTACTTTCAAATACATTGATAATTTTGTCAATTACTTGCAATTACAAATACATTGATTTTTTCAAATGTAATTAATTACTTTAAATTACTTTGAAAAATGTAATTAAATACATTTCAATTACTTCGAGTTTTATTTAAAAAAAATAAAGATTTTTTTAAATAATATTTTTTCTATAGCGATCGTATTTGAACTTTCATTCAGTGTTGTTGTTTTGAGTATGATAGGGTTTCACACCTGGTCAAAATTAGAGCTTTACCTTATAATGAGTGTGACACACTTTATAAACAAATTAAACATTATGAAACAATTAATTATTGTACAAACAAAAGCCCATGCTACACCAGTATGGCCGGTATGGCAAGATCTTTTTCGTACTTTCTCAAATCCACATTTTTGAAGGAAATAAATTATTATCTATATAGCACAATTCCATTCATTATTTTCTACCTTAAAATGAATAGAATACAGTTAAATCTAAAAGGGGATGTAGTCAGTCTAATTGCTGTAAAACAAATTAACTATCTTATCAATCATTGTTATTTGCAAGTGGGAATAGGGAGGATAGGGAGAACTGAGATTTATAAAACATGGGAATAAGTAATATAAACAAACCAGTATAAAACTATGTATCAATATAAGACACCTTTTTAAATATAAACTTTTATTTTGAAAAAAGTAATTGAAATGTAATTGAAAGTAATTGAAAATACATGAACTTTTTTGAAATGTATTTAAATACCTTCAATTACTTGTAATTGAAGGCTCGCTCAAATACAAATTACTTCCAATTACTTTGAAAAATGTAATTAATTACACTCAATTACAATTACTTTATTCAATTACCCCATCCCTGTTCTTCATGATATTTTTAATATATTCAATACCGCATGTTAATATTTTTATCAAATCTAGATTAGGTAAAAAATTTTGTAAACCTTGATCTGACAGTATAAGCTGTCTCATCCAAAATAATTTAAGTGATGCAGTGAAAGCTCTAATATTTATCATTTTTAGTCCGCCTTCTTCATATTTTTTAACTAGGACATCTTTTTTTATTCTGTGTTGAGGACCATTCCATACAAATGAGAAGAATAATTTTCCAGTTCCTTCAAAAGGTTTTCTGGTGGGTTTGGAATAGCCATTAGTATATGGTTTAGCAGTGGTAAAACAAGAGTTTTAAGAACAGTTATCTTTCCAATAGGTGTCAAATATCTCTTACTCCACTGACTAATTATAGCTTTTATTTGTCTTAATTTTGGTTCATAATTGAGTCTTTCAATTTCGTTCAAATCAACATCATAATGAATTCCAAGTAAGGTAAATCTTGTACATCCCCACTTAAGATTATACTCATTACTTAGTGTTTCTTGACTAAATCTTTTGGAACCAATCCAAACTGCATGGGATTTCGAACAATTGATGTATAAACCAGACATTTCTGAAAATTTCTTTAATGTTTTCATCACTTCTGTTAATGATTCTTTGCTACCATCTAAAAGGATTGAAGTATCATCTGCTAATTGGGATATTTTCTTTTCCATATTTTTTACAGTAATTCCCTTGATTTTTTTATTTTTTCTTATCATTATTGCTAAAATTTCTGCACACAAGATAAAGATATAGGGTGATAGGGGATCCCCTTGTCTACACCCTCTCTGTATATTAAATCTTTGTGAAAAATTACCACTTTGATTAATTGTGGAATTTATATTAGTATAAAAAAATTTAACCCATTTTTGTATTGAGGGACCAAAATTAAAACATTGCAAGGAACTCTTAATAAAATTCCATGAAATAGTATCAAAAGCTTTCTCGAAGTCAATCAAAAGTAACAAGCCTGGTATATTTTCTTCGTCTGTGTACTGCATTATATCATAAATTAAACGTGTGTTTTCTCCTATGTACCTATTGGAAATAAATCCCGTTTGATCACTATTTATCAATTTGTCCAATTTATTTTTTATTCTGCTCGCAATAGTACCTGATGCAACTTTGTATACAGTATTTAGGAGTGTTATTGGCCGCCAGTTTTTTAGAAATTGTCTTGGCTTATCCCCCTTAGGTAAAAGTGTTATTATACCATGTCTCTGTGTGATAGACATAAGATTATTCTCATATGCATAATTAATTGATCTAACAACAAAGTGTCCAAGGTATTTCCAAAAAACTTTAAAAAATTCTGCTGAAAAACCATCAGAACCAGGTGATTTGTCTGCTTTCATTTTATTTAAAGTGCTAGAAGCCTCCTGTAAAGTAATGAAACCTTCTAATTCTTCAGCTTCTGCATTAGATAATTTTGGAGAATTCTCACTTATTAGATCAGACTCAAATTTTTTCAGTGATTCACTCAAAACAGAATCAGAATATAATTTTTCATAAAAATTCTTTGTTTCTTCTAAAATTTGTGCTTGATCATGGATTATCTCCCCTGTATCTAATTCTAGCATAGGTATTACTTTACTAGTATAGTTTCTAGATTCTAGAGAACAGATATATCTTGTAGGTTTTTCTCCCTCATCTACCCATCGTGCCCTACTTCTTACACATATACCTTGTAATTTATGTTTTCTTAAATTTTCAAGGTCTTGTTTTTTGTTTTCCAAATCAGAGATATTTTCATCTGTAATATTTTCTTCAAGTTTATTTATTTCTTCTCTTAATTTTTTTTCTGCATTTTCATTTTTCTTTTTTAGGTATGAAGAATATGAAATACTTTTGCCCCTGATTTCCATTAGGAGAGTTTCAAGAAACAATTGATCATTTATAGTACAACATATGTCTTTGTCGTGAAGAGAATCTATACATTTTCTTTCATAGACTGGTACAGCATACTGCTTTTTAGTATTACTAATAACCTCTTTAATGCTATCTAAGTATTCTTTGTCCCTTAAAAGAGAATTATTAAACTTCCAGAAGCCTCGTCCTTTTTTAAAGTCATGAAATTTTAACACCAAAGAAATCATTGAATGGTCTGATCTATAGCTAGTTTCAATGTTACATTTATAAAGGCAAGGTAAAAGTGTTTCTGACATGACAAAAATATCAAGACGACTCTGTTTAAAAGGCTTTTTCTTGCGCCAAGAATACCTTCTGTGTTTTTCATGTAGCTGTCTAAAGGGATCTATATATCCATTGGACTCCATGATTTCTAATAATTTACTTCTAGCCTTTGGGTTGTTTACATGTTTATAATTAAAATAATCTAGTTCTGGATTCAATACTAAGTTAAAATCCCCGCACCATACAATATTACTACAATTCATGTCCTCTAAATATGATTCAATATTCTCAAAAAAACTCGGAGCATCATTATTTGGACCATATACAGTACATATTACTAATTCATGACCTTGAACACAAGCTTTAATAATATGAAAATTTCCATCTTTATCACCTTTTTCTGATATGACCTTGAAATCAAAGTTGTTATTTACAAGAAGTGCAACACCTCTGGAGTTGCTTGTAAAAGAACTAAAAAAACATTTATAACCCCATAAGTTTCTCACTTCATTCTCAATTTCAGATGAGAAGTGAGTGTCTTGTAAGCAATATATGTTATATTTAAGTGTTTTTAAATAATGAAAAACATCTCTACGTTTTGCGACATCACCCAGACCTTGACAGTTAATTGATAATATTTTAACCTCCATCAAAACAGAGTACTGACATTGGGACTTGACACCAACTGGAATTCAGACTGTAAATGAAATGTTTGGTTTTATCACTTTGTTGAAAACATGCCGTACGAAAAAAGAAAGAAGAGGAAAGTAAGAGAAGAAAAACATGGAAAGAAAAATAAAACATATTTGCGTTACAGTAATGTCTGTAGAGGATTGTTCTGGCAATAATTCATACCATTAACCACATGTATGGAATGTCCGTAGTAGGTAGTAGCTCAATACCGATTGTTTATCTGTGCCGTATAATCTCAGAACCTGTGCGTAATATAGTAATTTCCGGATTGCAGCTTTTACTCCTGGTCTTCTTTAGGATTTATTTTTTCATCTATGTCGTCAAAGATGTCAAACACCACCTTTTCCTCCCCCACTTGGCCATAGATGTGCCCGTTGAAATACCATGCAGCCTTGATCTTGGGGTTTATTATCATATAAAGTCATATGTTATTATCATATAAAGTCTTGGGGTCTATTATCATATAAAGTCATATGGGAAAGTCTGTAAGTCATTTTACTCCATCTTTGTTAAAATTTGGCAATTTTCATGGTTTTGATTTCACGTTGCAGTGGAACTTTAGTTCTCTGAAAAAATATTTTGACAGACCGGTGCCACCCTTTTAAAACGGTATATTTATTGCGCACAAAATTTTGAGCCTGGTTCTTTATCAACTCTCCCAAATTCTTATCTCAATTGCAAAATAGCTAGATTCCAAAATATTCCTTATTTCTCTATAAATTACTTTGGCAGTTAATTTCTGCACGAAGTGCCTTAGACCGAATCATCTTGCAAACCAAAATTGCGGTATACTAGTAAATAGACGAAGTTTTCGATGTTCTCAATTTCAGGGTCGGGAAGGTTATTAACAATAATTATAAGGAATGTTTTGTTTAGGAAACAGTGAAAAGATATGATAGGAACACACGGTAAGTAATATTTTGAGATATCAGGGTTTTTTTTTAAACCAGAAGTCTCTGTCGAGACTGAAGCTCTACTGGTTTGTACTTATAGCAAAGGAAGAGAAAGTACTTAAGCAGTTGGGAATTGAAATTTTACAACAGCAATAAATAGAAATCAATAATGATCCTTGATGAAGTTTCTTTAGCCAAAAAAAAAATTAATCAATAGTTTCTCAGGCAAAAAAAAAAAAAAAAAAAAAATCTGAATTTAATGCGGCAGGCAGGCTTTTTTCAAAGCAGGTTTAACACCTTTTTAAAGCCATATGTTCAATAAAAAGATAATTTCTACCAATACTTAAGATTGTTTCTCTGAAATTGGTTATACTGGGGTAATATGTATTCAACTTTAATTAATTATACTCCAAACATCTATTTAAAAGTTAATTTATAAAATACAGAACATTTAGAAGAAATGTACTGTTCTTCTAATAAAAAAAAGTCTATCTTAGCATTTATGAAAAGGGGAATAACTTGATTTTTTTTTCAACATGGAAAAATAGAAAATTGAGTTATTTCTCTTTTTAATATGTCAATAAAATTGATCAATGCAGTTGTTTTTGAATTGATGCGGCGGTGCCTGAGAAACTATTGATATTTTTTTGGCCTTATGTTCTTAGTGTAGTCTTCTTGCATACCACATTTCATTATTATCAGACTAAAACTGTAGCATTTTGAGAGTATTTAACAGAAATTTCTAATTTTAGTAACCATGGCAACACCATTCATCAAGATCAAAAACCGATAAACACAATTATGTATCTTAATGTAGACTACTTCTGTACCAAGTGATATTAAAATCAGACCAAAACTGTAGGAGGAGTAGCATTTTGAAAAAATTTCACAGGAATTTATATTTTTAGTAACCACGGCAACATCGTTCATCGAAATCAAAAACCGATACACAGAATTATGTATCTAAGGGCGTATTTGTTTCCCCCAAACTGGGTTTAGTTTTGAACCAGTTTTGTAAACTGTTCATTTGTTCCACAAACTGGTTTTAAACTAGTTTAAACCCGGAACCGGTTTTCCATTTGTTTTGGCTGTAACTGAAACCAGTTCGTTAAACCAACCAAACCACCTCCGATGGTGGTTTATTCGGTTTACGAAAGAGCGGGAAGTATTCCAATATGGCGGTGATGAAAGATGGTGACTATTCTAATAAAGAAAAAAGTTATAAATACCCCCGGTAATTGTTTTTTTCGAGGACAAACAACTCTTTTGACTATAAAATGTCACATTCTGATATTTGATGTTTTATATATAAAGCTTCAGAGAATTAATTAATGCTGCATATTGAAAACAATGGTGTTTGTTATATAGTAATGAACAGAATATGTTAAATTTTCCTTTTCAAAAATAAGTTTTGGGTCATTTGGACAAACTTCAACATTTATGGTAAATTGTGTAACATACTGTAAAGATTATAAAAATTATAAATATCCGGGTGTTTATCTTTCCATGTGTAAAAAATGTGGAAATTGTTCATTTGATTAATCTTTGAGGCATTAAAAATATAAATACTGCACTTTAACTATAAGTAAGATAATCAAAGAATATAAATACGTTATAATTTCTTGGATTCTTTCATTAAGAAAAAGATTTTAACAAATTTATTTGCACGTGTAATTTGGTTAATACTGTACACATATGTTGTTCTGTATCTTTTTGACGCCATCTTGTATTTACATGTATAAACTGTTCATTTGTTTTACCGAGGTAAACCGGATTGAAATTTAAACCAGTTTGAAAAACCAGTTTTAAACCTTAAACCAAAACCCAAACCAGTTTATGTGCAACAAATTCGCTCTTAGTGTAGTCTACTTGTGTGCCAAGTAATATTGAAATCAGACCAAAACTGTAGGAGGAGTAGCGTTTTGAAAGAATTTCACAGAAATTTCTATTTTTAGTAACTACGGCAACATCGTTCATCGAAATCAAAAACCGATACACAGAATTATGTATCTTAGTGTAGTCTACTTGTGTGCCAAGATATATTGAAATCAGACCCAAAATGTACGAGGAGTAGTACTTCGAAAGAATTTTACTGAAATTTT